>NC_138725.1:5801384-5887629 GCF_965113295.1 Leuciscus leuciscus
CTGGGACGCAACACCAGTCAAATTAAATCATTAAAGGAAAATCCATCTTTCCAGTGCATACACAGAAAGCGGCATCAGATCTGGCATTCACTGTATTTACAATTGCATAAATAAAGCTATGAGATCGTTACAATTATAATATATTATAAAATATAAAAATAATAGATCACAATACTGTAGTTTATAGCCTAGGCTACTATATTTTAATCAAATAAATGCAGTCTGGGGGAGCGCATGAGACTTATTTCAAAAACATAAAAAAATCCAACTGACACACACACACACACACACACACACACACACACACAAGTTTCAAGTTTTGAAAAAAATACAACAACAAACAGTAATATTGTAAAGTCTTATAACAATTGAATTTAAAATTATATTGGATTATGTAACTGTTCACAAAATTCAGGGTTCAATCGCTTTCTGTTGTTGCATTGAGACTCTGGTAGGGCTTTATTTTGAAATTCTAGTCAGCAAAATAGAGGGAAAACAAACAATATTGACAATATTGGTTATAAAATGTTACTCACCATGTTAATTTATTGTTAATTTGACTGTTTCGTTCCGTTCGCCTTACATACTTGATCATCGTGAGGTAAACATTACCTACGCCAATAGGAGGCGCTTAATAACAGTGACGTACGCCAATAGCAGCTGCAGAGCAGAAGCAATGTGGGAAATGCCGACTGTTTTAAGGAATAAACGCAGAATTTTTTGTTCTTATCGTGTTCAACACAATCTACACTCGATCGCGCGAGGATCTCCATCGTAAAAAATCGCAACTTGAATTTTTTTTTAGTTACCGTCGAAGTGAAAGACGGGTCCAGTCTGTGGTATAAATAGCTGCCGAGCGCCCTTTACTATTGTCGTTGAATGCGGACAGGCAGGAACTCACCCATTGATCGCTAGACGGATCGGCTGATCTGGCTGGGCATACTCCCATCGCAGCGCGACGATCTTTTTGCCTTTTTTTTAATACTACATTTAAATAGTCCAAGTAATGGATACTGTACAACAGTGGTCATATGTTTATTTTGTGTGACATGACACCTATTGGTGTTGCCTATGAACAGTATACACTGAATACACTGTGACAGAGGCAACAAAAAAAAAAATATAGAATAATAATAACAACAATAATGATTATGACCACGCATGCAAAACAGAGAGAGAGAAAAGACTACATTCTATAAGAATAATTACACAATACCCACTGTTACCAGTGTTATGATCCCAATTCATGTTCTAGGGGCAAAAGGGAAAGTCACTTTAAAGCAAAAAATGAACAGCGACAAACAAAAGTGAACCTATACTGAGTCCCAGCACACAAAACACAAAGTAAGATTTCCAATACATTTATTTACAATAAGTGATAAATACAGTGCAAAAAGAATCCTAAACAAACAGCTCCAAAAGAAAAAGAAATGAAGCGTGTTCTTCAGGAGCAGGTAAAGCCAAAACAAACAAAAGATCACTAGCCGGTAGATGGACAACCTAATTAACCTGACAACAATAAACAACACAACTCTTACCTTACTTCCTAACTAACAAAAAAACAAAACAAACAAACAAACAAACAAACAAACAAACAAACAAACAAACAAAACAAAAAAAAAACAGGAGAAAAGAAAAATGGCACCCACTCCCTACTGCTCCAACACTCAACAATGGGCAAACAATTCAAAGCTGTACACTACAGCCACAAGACATTTAAGTTGACCTCGGTTTAAGCTTAACACATCAAAGCTGCCACTACAGCCGTAACAACACATTTAAGCTTCACATACACCAACAAGAGCAACACTCCAAGTCTGGTAACACAACAGTCTCAGGCTCTTGGGAGAAGAACTCTCTCCCAGTCTCTCTCTCCGGCTCTGCTTGAATACTGGATCCTCTTGCCATTGATGAGGAACAGCTGGTAGGTCCCATCACCTAGATGAGGACAGGGAGGAGCACAGGAAATTGGACAAAACATACAACAAAACTACAACTCCCAGCAGGCCGTTGGGTCCATTGGCAGCACACACACTCAATAAATCAATGAGTGACACTTACACATTATAAAACACAAATGCATACGCCCTGGGACGCAACACCAGTCAAATTAAATCATTAAAGGAAAATCCATCTTTCCAGTGCATACACAGAAAGCGGCATCAGATCTGGCATTCACTGTATTTACAATTGCATAAATAAAGCTATGAGATCGTTACAATTATAATATATTATAAAATATAAAAATAATAGATCACAATACTGTAGTTTATAGCCTAGGCTACTATATTTTAATCAAATAAATGCAGTCTGGGGGAGCGCATGAGACTTATTTCAAAAACATAAAAAAATCCAACTGACACACACACACACACACACACACACACACACACACAAGTTTCAAGTTTTGAAAAAAATACAACAACAAACAGTAATATTGTAAAGTCTTATAACAATTGAATTTAAAATTATATTGGATTATGTAACTGTTCACAAAATTCAGGGTTCAATCGCTTTCTGTTGTTGCATTGAGACTCTGGTAGGGCTTTATTTTGAAATTCTAGTCAGCAAAATAGAGGGAAAACAAACAATATTGACAATATTGGTTATAAAATGTTACTCACCATGTTAATTTATTGTTAATTTGACTGTTTCGTTCCGTTCGCCTTACATACTTGATCATCGTGAGGTAAACATTACCTACGCCAATAGGAGGCGCTTAATAACAGTGACGTACGCCAATAGCAGCTGCAGAGCAGAAGCAATGTGGGAAATGCCGACTGTTTTAAGGAATAAACGCAGAATTTTTTGTTCTTATCGTGTTCAACACAATCTACACTCGATCGCGCGAGGATCTCCATCGTAAAAAATCGCAACTTGAATTTTTTTTTAGTTACCGTCGAAGTGAAAGACGGGTCCAGTCTGTGGTATAAATAGCTGCCGAGCGCCCTTTACTATTGTCGTTGAATGCGGACAGGCAGGAACTCACCCATTGATCGCTAGACGGATCGGCTGATCTGGCTGGGCATACTCCCATCGCAGCGCGACGATCTTTTTGCCTTTTTTTTAATACTACATTTAAATAGTCCAAGTAATGGATACTGTACAACAGTGGTCATATGTTTATTTTGTGTGACATGACACCTATTGGTGTTGCCTATGAACAGTATACACTGAATACACTGTGACAGAGGCAACAAAAAAAAAAATATAGAATAATAATAACAACAATAATGATTATGACCACGCATGCAAAACAGAGAGAGAGAAAAGACTACATTCTATAAGAATAATTACACAATACCCACTGTTACCAGTGTTATGATCCCAATTCATGTTCTAGGGGCAAAAGGGAAAGTCACTTTAAAGCAAAAAATGAACAGCGACAAACAAAAGTGAACCTATACTGAGTCCCAGCACACAAAACACAAAGTAAGATTTCCAATACATTTATTTACAATAAGTGATAAATACAGTGCAAAAAGAATCCTAAACAAACAGCTCCAAAAGAAAAAGAAATGAAGCGTGTTCTTCAGGAGCAGGTAAAGCCAAAACAAACAAAAGATCACTAGCCGGTAGATGGACAACCTAATTAACCTGACAACAATAAACAACACAACTCTTACCTTACTTCCTAACTAACAAAAAAACAAAACAAACAAACAAACAAACAAACAAACAAACAAACAAAACAAAAAAAAAAAACAGGAGAAAAGAAAAATGGCACCCACTCCCTACTGCTCCAACACTCAACAATGGGCAAACAATTCAAAGCTGTACACTACAGCCACAAGACATTTAAGTTGACCTCGGTTTAAGCTTAACACATCAAAGCTGCCACTACAGCCGTAACAACACATTTAAGCTTCACATACACCAACAAGAGCAACACTCCAAGTCTGGTAACACAACAGTCTCAGGCTCTTGGGAGAAGAACTCTCTCCCAGTCTCTCTCTCCGGCTCTGCTTGAATACTGGATCCTCTTGCCATTGATGAGGAACAGCTGGTAGGTCCCATCACCTAGATGAGGACAGGGAGGAGCACAGGAAATTGGACAAAACATACAACAAAACTACAACTCCCAGCAGGCCGTTGGGTCCATTGGCAGCACACACACTCAATAAATCAATGAGTGACACTTACACATTATAAAACACAAATGCATACGCCCTGGGACGCAACACCAGTCAAATTAAATCATTAAAGGAAAATCCATCTTTCCAGTGCATACACAGAAAGCGGCATCAGATCTGGCATTCACTGTATTTACAATTGCATAAATAAAGCTATGAGATCGTTACAATTATAATATATTATAAAATATAAAAATAATAGATCACAATACTGTAGTTTATAGCCTAGGCTACTATATTTTAATCAAATAAATGCAGTCTGGGGGAGCGCATGAGACTTATTTCAAAAACATAAAAAAATCCAACTGACACACACACACACACACACACACACACACACACAAGTTTCAAGTTTTGAAAAAAATACAACAACAAACAGTAATATTGTAAAGTCTTATAACAATTGAATTTAAAATTATATTGGATTATGTAACTGTTCACAAAATTCAGGGTTCAATCGCTTTCTGTTGTTGCATTGAGACTCTGGTAGGGCTTTATTTTGAAATTCTAGTCAGCAAAATAGAGGGAAAACAAACAATATTGACAATATTGGTTATAAAATGTTACTCACCATGTTAATTTATTGTTAATTTGACTGTTTCGTTCCGTTCGCCTTACATACTTGATCATCGTGAGGTAAACATTACCTACGCCAATAGGAGGCGCTTAATAACAGTGACGTACGCCAATAGCAGCTGCAGAGCAGAAGCAATGTGGGAAATGCCGACTGTTTTAAGGAATAAACGCAGAATTTTTTGTTCTTATCGTGTTCAACACAATCTACACTCGATCGCGCGAGGATCTCCATCGTAAAAAATCGCAACTTGAATTTTTTTTTAGTTACCGTCGAAGTGAAAGACGGGTCCAGTCTGTGGTATAAATAGCTGCCGAGCGCCCTTTACTATTGTCGTTGAATGCGGACAGGCAGGAACTCACCCATTGATCGCTAGACGGATCGGCTGATCTGGCTGGGCATACTCCCATCGCAGCGCGACGATCTTTTTGCCTTTTTTTTAATACTACATTTAAATAGTCCAAGTAATGGATACTGTACAACAGTGGTCATATGTTTATTTTGTGTGACATGACACCTATTGGTGTTGCCTATGAACAGTATACACTGAATACACTGTGACAGAGGCAACAAAAAAAAAAATATAGAATAATAATAACAACAATAATGATTATGACCACGCATGCAAAACAGAGAGAGAGAAAAGACTACATTCTATAAGAATAATTACACAATACCCACTGTTACCAGTGTTATGATCCCAATTCATGTTCTAGGGGCAAAAGGGAAAGTCACTTTAAAGCAAAAAATGAACAGCGACAAACAAAAGTGAACCTATACTGAGTCCCAGCACACAAAACACAAAGTAAGATTTCCAATACATTTATTTACAATAAGTGATAAATACAGTGCAAAAAGAATCCTAAACAAACAGCTCCAAAAGAAAAAGAAATGAAGCGTGTTCTTCAGGAGCAGGTAAAGCCAAAACAAACAAAAGATCACTAGCCGGTAGATGGACAACCTAATTAACCTGACAACAATAAACAACACAACTCTTACCTTACTTCCTAACTAACAAAAAAACAAAACAAACAAACAAACAAACAAACAAAACAAAAAAAAAAAACAGGAGAAAAGAAAAATGGCACCCACTCCCTACTGCTCCAACACTCAACAATGGGCAAACAATTCAAAGCTGTACACTACAGCCACAAGACATTTAAGTTGACCTCGGTTTAAGCTTAACACATCAAAGCTGCCACTACAGCCGTAACAACACATTTAAGCTTCACATACACCAACAAGAGCAACACTCCAAGTCTGGTAACACAACAGTCTCAGGCTCTTGGGAGAAGAACTCTCTCCCAGTCTCTCTCTCCGGCTCTGCTTGAATACTGGATCCTCTTGCCATTGATGAGGAACAGCTGGTAGGTCCCATCACCTAGATGAGGACAGGGAGGAGCACAGGAAATTGGACAAAACATACAACAAAACTACAACTCCCAGCAGGCCGTTGGGTCCATTGGCAGCACACACACTCAATAAATCAATGAGTGACACTTACACATTATAAAACACAAATGCATACGCCCTGGGACGCAACACCAGTCAAATTAAATCATTAAAGGAAAATCCATCTTTCCAGTGCATACACAGAAAGCGGCATCAGATCTGGCATTCACTGTATTTACAATTGCATAAATAAAGCTATGAGATCGTTACAATTATAATATATTATAAAATATAAAAATAATAGATCACAATACTGTAGTTTATAGCCTAGGCTACTATATTTTAATCAAATAAATGCAGTCTGGGGGAGCGCATGAGACTTATTTCAAAAACATAAAAAAATCCAACTGACACACACACACACACACACACACACACACACACAAGTTTCAAGTTTTGAAAAAAATACAACAACAAACAGTAATATTGTAAAGTCTTATAACAATTGAATTTAAAATTATATTGGATTATGTAACTGTTCACAAAATTCAGGGTTCAATCGCTTTCTGTTGTTGCATTGAGACTCTGGTAGGGCTTTATTTTGAAATTCTAGTCAGCAAAATAGAGGGAAAACAAACAATATTGACAATATTGGTTATAAAATGTTACTCACCATGTTAATTTATTGTTAATTTGACTGTTTCGTTCCGTTCGCCTTACATACTTGATCATCGTGAGGTAAACATTACCTACGCCAATAGGAGGCGCTTAATAACAGTGACGTACGCCAATAGCAGCTGCAGAGCAGAAGCAATGTGGGAAATGCCGACTGTTTTAAGGAATAAACGCAGAATTTTTTGTTCTTATCGTGTTCAACACAATCTACACTCGATCGCGCGAGGATCTCCATCGTAAAAAATCGCAACTTGAATTTTTTTTTAGTTACCGTCGAAGTGAAAGACGGGTCCAGTCTGTGGTATAAATAGCTGCCGAGCGCCCTTTACTATTGTCGTTGAATGCGGACAGGCAGGAACTCACCCATTGATCGCTAGACGGATCGGCTGATCTGGCTGGGCATACTCCCATCGCAGCGCGACGATCTTTTTGCCTTTTTTTTAATACTACATTTAAATAGTCCAAGTAATGGATACTGTACAACAGTGGTCATATGTTTATTTTGTGTGACATGACACCTATTGGTGTTGCCTATGAACAGTATACACTGAATACACTGTGACAGAGGCAACAAAAAAAAAAATATAGAATAATAATAACAACAATAATGATTATGACCACGCATGCAAAACAGAGAGAGAGAAAAGACTACATTCTATAAGAATAATTACACAATACCCACTGTTACCAGTGTTATGATCCCAATTCATGTTCTAGGGGCAAAAGGGAAAGTCACTTTAAAGCAAAAAATGAACAGCGACAAACAAAAGTGAACCTATACTGAGTCCCAGCACACAAAACACAAAGTAAGATTTCCAATACATTTATTTACAATAAGTGATAAATACAGTGCAAAAAGAATCCTAAACAAACAGCTCCAAAAGAAAAAGAAATGAAGCGTGTTCTTCAGGAGCAGGTAAAGCCAAAACAAACAAAAGATCACTAGCCGGTAGATGGACAACCTAATTAACCTGACAACAATAAACAACACAACTCTTACCTTACTTCCTAACTAACAAAAAAACAAAACAAACAAACAAACAAACAAACAAACAAACAAAACAAAAAAAAAAAACAGGAGAAAAGAAAAATGGCACCCACTCCCTACTGCTCCAACACTCAACAATGGGCAAACAATTCAAAGCTGTACACTACAGCCACAAGACATTTAAGTTGACCTCGGTTTAAGCTTAACACATCAAAGCTGCCACTACAGCCGTAACAACACATTTAAGCTTCACATACACCAACAAGAGCAACACTCCAAGTCTGGTAACACAACAGTCTCAGGCTCTTGGGAGAAGAACTCTCTCCCAGTCTCTCTCTCCGGCTCTGCTTGAATACTGGATCCTCTTGCCATTGATGAGGAACAGCTGGTAGGTCCCATCACCTAGATGAGGACAGGGAGGAGCACAGGAAATTGGACAAAACATACAACAAAACTACAACTCCCAGCAGGCCGTTGGGTCCATTGGCAGCACACACACTCAATAAATCAATGAGTGACACTTACACATTATAAAACACAAATGCATACGCCCTGGGACGCAACACCAGTCAAATTAAATCATTAAAGGAAAATCCATCTTTCCAGTGCATACACAGAAAGCGGCATCAGATCTGGCATTCACTGTATTTACAATTGCATAAATAAAGCTATGAGATCGTTACAATTATAATATATTATAAAATATAAAAATAATAGATCACAATACTGTAGTTTATAGCCTAGGCTACTATATTTTAATCAAATAAATGCAGTCTGGGGGAGCGCATGAGACTTATTTCAAAAACATAAAAAAATCCAACTGACACACACACACACACACACACACACACACACAAGTTTCAAGTTTTGAAAAAAATACAACAACAAACAGTAATATTGTAAAGTCTTATAACAATTGAATTTAAAATTATATTGGATTATGTAACTGTTCACAAAATTCAGGGTTCAATCGCTTTCTGTTGTTGCATTGAGACTCTGGTAGGGCTTTATTTTGAAATTCTAGTCAGCAAAATAGAGGGAAAACAAACAATATTGACAATATTGGTTATAAAATGTTACTCACCATGTTAATTTATTGTTAATTTGACTGTTTCGTTCCGTTCGCCTTACATACTTGATCATCGTGAGGTAAACATTACCTACGCCAATAGGAGGCGCTTAATAACAGTGACGTACGCCAATAGCAGCTGCAGAGCAGAAGCAATGTGGGAAATGCCGACTGTTTTAAGGAATAAACGCAGAATTTTTTGTTCTTATCGTGTTCAACACAATCTACACTCGATCGCGCGAGGATCTCCATCGTAAAAAATCGCAACTTGAATTTTTTTTTAGTTACCGTCGAAGTGAAAGACGGGTCCAGTCTGTGGTATAAATAGCTGCCGAGCGCCCTTTACTATTGTCGTTGAATGCGGACAGGCAGGAACTCACCCATTGATCGCTAGACGGATCGGCTGATCTGGCTGGGCATACTCCCATCGCAGCGCGACGATCTTTTTGCCTTTTTTTTAATACTACATTTAAATAGTCCAAGTAATGGATACTGTACAACAGTGGTCATATGTTTATTTTGTGTGACATGACACCTATTGGTGTTGCCTATGAACAGTATACACTGAATACACTGTGACAGAGGCAAAAAAAAAAATATATAGAATAATAATAACAACAATAATGATTATGACCACGCATGCAAAACAGAGAGAGAGAAAAGACTACATTCTATAAGAATAATTACACAATACCCACTGTTACCAGTGTTATGATCCCAATTCATGTTCTAGGGGCAAAAGGGAAAGTCACTTTAAAGCAAAAAATGAACAGCGACAAACAAAAGTGAACCTATACTGAGTCCCAGCACACAAAACACAAAGTAAGATTTCCAATACATTTATTTACAATAAGTGATAAATACAGTGCAAAAAGAATCCTAAACAAACAGCTCCAAAAGAAAAAGAAATGAAGCGTGTTCTTCAGGAGCAGGTAAAGCCAAAACAAACAAAAGATCACTAGCCGGTAGATGGACAACCTAATTAACCTACAACAATAAACAACACAACTCTTACCTTACTTCCTAACTAACAAAAAAACAAAACAAACAAACAAACAAACAAACAAACAAACAAACAAAACAAAAAAAAAAAACAGGAGAAAAGAAAAATGGCACCCACTCCCTACTGCTCCAACACTCAACAATGGGCAAACAATTCAAAGCTGTACACTACAGCCACAAGACATTTAAGTTGACCTCGGTTTAAGCTTAACACATCAAAGCTGCCACTACAGCCGTAACAACACATTTAAGCTTCACATACACCAACAAGAGCAACACTCCAAGTCTGGTAACACAACAGTCTCAGGCTCTTGGGAGAAGAACTCTCTCCCAGTCTCTCTCTCCGGCTCTGCTTGAATACTGGATCCTCTTGCCATTGATGAGGAACAGCTGGTAGGTCCCATCACCTAGATGAGGACAGGGAGGAGCACAGGAAATTGGACAAAACATACAACAAAACTACAACTCCCAGCAGGCCGTTGGGTCCATTGGCAGCACACACACTCAATAAATCAATGAGTGACACTTACACATTATAAAACACAAATGCATACGCCCTGGGACGCAACACCAGTCAAATTAAATCATTAAAGGAAAATCCATCTTTCCAGTGCATACACAGAAAGCGGCATCAGATCTGGCATTCACTGTATTTACAATTGCATAAATAAAGCTATGAGATCGTTACAATTATAATATATTATAAAATATAAAAATAATAGATCACAATACTGTAGTTTATAGCCTAGGCTACTATATTTTAATCAAATAAATGCAGTCTGGGGGAGCGCATGAGACTTATTTCAAAAACATAAAAAAATCCAACTGACACACACACACACACACACACACACACACACACACAAGTTTCAAGTTTTGAAAAAAATACAACAACAAACAGTAATATTGTAAAGTCTTATAACAATTGAATTTAAAATTATATTGGATTATGTAACTGTTCACAAAATTCAGGGTTCAATCGCTTTCTGTTGTTGCATTGAGACTCTGGTAGGGCTTTATTTTGAAATTCTAGTCAGCAAAATAGAGGGAAAACAAACAATATTGACAATATTGGTTATAAAATGTTACTCACCATGTTAATTTATTGTTAATTTGACTGTTTCGTTCCGTTCGCCTTACATACTTGATCATCGTGAGGTAAACATTACCTACGCCAATAGGAGGCGCTTAATAACAGTGACGTACGCCAATAGCAGCTGCAGAGCAGAAGCAATGTGGGAAATGCCGACTGTTTTAAGGAATAAACGCAGAATTTTTTGTTCTTATCGTGTTCAACACAATCTACACTCGATCGCGCGAGGATCTCCATCGTAAAAAATCGCAACTTGAATTTTTTTTTAGTTACCGTCGAAGTGAAAGACGGGTCCAGTCTGTGGTATAAATAGCTGCCGAGCGCCCTTTACTATTGTCGTTGAATGCGGACAGGCAGGAACTCACCCATTGATCGCTAGACGGATCGGCTGATCTGGCTGGGCATACTCCCATCGCAGCGCGACGATCTTTTTGCCTTTTTTTTAATACTACATTTAAATAGTCCAAGTAATGGATACTGTACAACAGTGGTCATATGTTTATTTTGTGTGACATGACACCTATTGGTGTTGCCTATGAACAGTATACACTGAATACACTGTGACAGAGGCAACAAAAAAAAAAATATAGAATAATAATAACAACAATAATGATTATGACCACGCATGCAAAACAGAGAGAGAGAAAAGACTACATTCTATAAGAATAATTACACAATACCCACTGTTACCAGTGTTATGATCCCAATTCATGTTCTAGGGGCAAAAGGGAAAGTCACTTTAAAGCAAAAAATGAACAGCGACAAACAAAAGTGAACCTATACTGAGTCCCAGCACACAAAACACAAAGTAAGATTTCCAATACATTTATTTACAATAAGTGATAAATACAGTGCAAAAAGAATCCTAAACAAACAGCTCCAAAAGAAAAAGAAATGAAGCGTGTTCTTCAGGAGCAGGTAAAGCCAAAACAAACAAAAGATCACTAGCCGGTAGATGGACAACCTAATTAACCTACAACAATAAACAACACAACTCTTACCTTACTTCCTAACTAACAAAAAAACAAAACAAACAAACAAACAAACAAACAAACAAAACAAAAAAAAAAAACAGGAGAAAAGAAAAATGGCACCCACTCCCTACTGCTCCAACACTCAACAATGGGCAAACAATTCAAAGCTGTACACTACAGCCACAAGACATTTAAGTTGACCTCGGTTTAAGCTTAACACATCAAAGCTGCCACTACAGCCGTAACAACACATTTAAGCTTCACATACACCAACAAGAGCAACACTCCAAGTCTGGTAACACAACAGTCTCAGGCTCTTGGGAGAAGAACTCTCTCCCAGTCTCTCTCTCCGGCTCTGCTTGAATACTGGATCCTCTTGCCATTGATGAGGAACAGCTGGTAGGTCCCATCACCTAGATGAGGACAGGGAGGAGCACAGGAAATTGGACAAAACATACAACAAAACTACAACTCCCAGCAGGCCGTTGGGTCCATTGGCAGCACACACACTCAATAAATCAATGAGTGACACTTACACATTATAAAACACAAATGCATACGCCCTGGGACGCAACACCAGTCAAATTAAATCATTAAAGGAAAATCCATCTTTCCAGTGCATACACAGAAAGCGGCATCAGATCTGGCATTCACTGTATTTACAATTGCATAAATAAAGCTATGAGATCGTTACAATTATAATATATTATAAAATATAAAAATAATAGATCACAATACTGTAGTTTATAGCCTAGGCTACTATATTTTAATCAAATAAATGCAGTCTGGGGGAGCGCATGAGACTTATTTCAAAAACATAAAAAAATCCAACTGACACACACACACACACACACACACACACACACACACACACAAGTTTCAAGTTTTGAAAAAAATACAACAACAAACAGTAATATTGTAAAGTCTTATAACAATTGAATTTAAAATTATATTGGATTATGTAACTGTTCACAAAATTCAGGGTTCAATCGCTTTCTGTTGTTGCATTGAGACTCTGGTAGGGCTTTATTTTGAAATTCTAGTCAGCAAAATAGAGGGAAAACAAACAATATTGACAATATTGGTTATAAAATGTTACTCACCATGTTAATTTATTGTTAATTTGACTGTTTCGTTCCGTTCGCCTTACATACTTGATCATCGTGAGGTAAACATTACCTACGCCAATAGGAGGCGCTTAATAACAGTGACGTACGCCAATAGCAGCTGCA
Organism: Leuciscus leuciscus; assembly: GCF_965113295.1. Lineage (NCBI taxonomy): Eukaryota > Metazoa > Chordata > Actinopteri > Cypriniformes > Leuciscidae > Leuciscus > Leuciscus leuciscus. The sequence continues at coordinate 5,814,517 of NC_138725.1, forward strand.
GAGCAGAAGCAATGTGGGAAATGCCGACTGTTTTAAGGAATAAACGCAGAATTTTTTGTTCTTATCGTGTTCAACACAATCTACACTCGATCGCGCGAGGATCTCCATCGTAAAAAATCGCAACTTGAATTTTTTTTTAGTTACCGTCGAAGTGAAAGACGGGTCCAGTCTGTGGTATAAATAGCTGCCGAGCACCCTTTACTATTGTCGTTGAATGCGGACAGGCAGGAACTCACCCATTGATCGCTAGACGGATCGGCTGATCTGGCTGGGCATACTCCCATCGCAGCGCGACGATCTTTTTGCCTTTTTTTTAATACTACATTTAAATAGTCCAAGTAATGGATACTGTACAACAGTGGTCATATGTTTATTTTGTGTGACATGACACCTATTGGTGTTGCCTATGAACAGTATACACTGAATACACTGTGACAGAGGCAAAAAAAAAAATATATAGAATAATAATAAATAACAACAATAATGATTATGACCACGCATGCAAAACAGAGAGAGAGAAAAGACTACATTCTATAAGAATAATTACACAATACCCACTGTTACCAGTGTTATGATCCCAATTCATGTTCTAGGGGCAAAAGGGAAAGTCACTTTAAAGCAAAAAATGAACAGCGACAAACAAAAGTGAACCTATACTGAGTCCCAGCACACAAAACACAAAGTAAGATTTCCAATACATTTATTTACAATAAGTGATAAATACAGTGCAAAAAGAATCCTAAACAAACAGCTCCAAAAGAAAAAGAAATGAAGCGTGTTCTTCAGGAGCAGGTAAAGCCAAAACAAACAAAAGATCACTAGCCGGTAGATGGACAACCTAATTAACCTACAACAATAAACAACACAACTCTTACCTTACTTCCTAACTAACAAAAAAACAAAACAAACAAACAAACAAACAAACAAACAAACAAAACAAAAAAAAAAAACAGGAGAAAAGAAAAATGGCACCCACTCCCTACTGCTCCAACACTCAACAATGGGCAAACAATTCAAAGCTGTACACTACAGCCACAAGACATTTAAGTTGACCTCGGTTTAAGCTTAACACATCAAAGCTGCCACTACAGCCGTAACAACACATTTAAGCTTCACATACACCAACAAGAGCAACACTCCAAGTCTGGTAACACAACAGTCTCAGGCTCTTGGGAGAAGAACTCTCTCCCAGTCTCTCTCTCCGGCTCTGCTTGAATACTGGATCCTCTTGCCATTGATGAGGAACAGCTGGTAGGTCCCATCACCTAGATGAGGACAGGGAGGAGCACAGGAAATTGGACAAAACATACAACAAAACTACAACTCCCAGCAGGCCGTTGGGTCCATTGGCAGCACACACACTCAATAAATCAATGAGTGACACTTACACATTATAAAACACAAATGCATACGCCCTGGGACGCAACACCAGTCAAATTAAATCATTAAAGGAAAATCCATCTTTCCAGTGCATACACAGAAAGCGGCATCAGATCTGGCATTCACTGTATTTACAATTGCATAAATAAAGCTATGAGATCGTTACAATTATAATATATTATAAAATATAAAAATAATAGATCACAATACTGTAGTTTATAGCCTAGGCTACTATATTTTAATCAAATAAATGCAGTCTGGGGGAGCGCATGAGACTTATTTCAAAAACATAAAAAAATCCAACTGACACACACACACACACACACACACACACACACACAAGTTTCAAGTTTTGAAAAAAATACAACAACAAACAGTAATATTGTAAAGTCTTATAACAATTGAATTTAAAATTATATTGGATTATGTAACTGTTCACAAAATTCAGGGTTCAATCGCTTTCTGTTGTTGCATTGAGACTCTGGTAGGGCTTTATTTTGAAATTCTAGTCAGCAAAATAGAGGGAAAACAAACAATATTGACAATATTGGTTATAAAATGTTACTCACCATGTTAATTTATTGTTAATTTGACTGTTTCGTTCCGTTCGCCTTACATACTTGATCATCGTGAGGTAAACATTACCTACGCCAATAGGAGGCGCTTAATAACAGTGACGTACGCCAATAGCAGCTGCAGAGCAGAAGCAATGTGGGAAATGCCGACTGTTTTAAGGAATAAACGCAGAATTTTTTGTTCTTATCGTGTTCAACACAATCTACACTCGATCGCGCGAGGATCTCCATCGTAAAAAATCGCAACTTGAATTTTTTTTTAGTTACCGTCGAAGTGAAAGACGGGTCCAGTCTGTGGTATAAATAGCTGCCGAGCGCCCTTTACTATTGTCGTTGAATGCGGACAGGCAGGAACTCACCCATTGATCGCTAGACGGATCGGCTGATCTGGCTGGGCATACTCCCATCGCAGCGCGACGATCTTTTTGCCTTTTTTTTAATACTACATTTAAATAGTCCAAGTAATGGATACTGTACAACAGTGGTCATATGTTTATTTTGTGTGACATGACACCTATTGGTGTTGCCTATGAACAGTATACACTGAATACACTGTGACAGAGGCAACAAAAAAAAAAATATAGAATAATAATAACAACAATAATGATTATGACCACGCATGCAAAACAGAGAGAGAGAAAAGACTACATTCTATAAGAATAATTACACAATACCCACTGTTACCAGTGTTATGATCCCAATTCATGTTCTAGGGGCAAAAGGGAAAGTCACTTTAAAGCAAAAAATGAACAGCGACAAACAAAAGTGAACCTATACTGAGTCCCAGCACACAAAACACAAAGTAAGATTTCCAATACATTTATTTACAATAAGTGATAAATACAGTGCAAAAAGAATCCTAAACAAACAGCTCCAAAAGAAAAAGAAATGAAGCGTGTTCTTCAGGAGCAGGTAAAGCCAAAACAAACAAAAGATCACTAGCCGGTAGATGGACAACCTAATTAACCTACAACAATAAACAACACAACTCTTACCTTACTTCCTAACTAACAAAAAAACAAAACAAACAAACAAACAAACAAACAAACAAACAAAACAAAAAAAAAAAACAGGAGAAAAGAAAAATGGCACCCACTCCCTACTGCTCCAACACTCAACAATGGGCAAACAATTCAAAGCTGTACACTACAGCCACAAGACATTTAAGTTGACCTCGGTTTAAGCTTAACACATCAAAGCTGCCACTACAGCCGTAACAACACATTTAAGCTTCACATACACCAACAAGAGCAACACTCCAAGTCTGGTAACACAACAGTCTCAGGCTCTTGGGAGAAGAACTCTCTCCCAGTCTCTCTCTCCGGCTCTGCTTGAATACTGGATCCTCTTGCCATTGATGAGGAACAGCTGGTAGGTCCCATCACCTAGATGAGGACAGGGAGGAGCACAGGAAATTGGACAAAACATACAACAAAACTACAACTCCCAGCAGGCCGTTGGGTCCATTGGCAGCACACACACTCAATAAATCAATGAGTGACACTTACACATTATAAAACACAAATGCATACGCCCTGGGACGCAACACCAGTCAAATTAAATCATTAAAGGAAAATCCATCTTTCCAGTGCATACACAGAAAGCGGCATCAGATCTGGCATTCACTGTATTTACAATTTTGCATAAATAAAGCTATGAGATCGTTACAATTATAATATATTATAAAATATAAAAATAATAGATCACAATACTGTAGTTTATAGCCTAGGCTACTATATTTTAATCAAATAAATGCAGTCTGGGGGAGCGCATGAGACTTATTTCAAAAACATAAAAAAATCCAACTGACACACACACACACACACACACACACACACACACACAGTTTCAAGTTTTGAAAAAAATACAACAACAAACAGTAATATTGTAAAGTCTTATAACAATTGAATTTAAAATTATATTGGATTATGTAACTGTTCACAAAATTCAGGGTTCAATCGCTTTCTGTTGTTGCATTGAGACTCTGGTAGGGCTTTATTTTGAAATTCTAGTCAGCAAAATAGAGGGAAAACAAACAATATTGACAATATTGGTTATAAAATGTTACTCACCATGTTAATTTATTGTTAATTTGACTGTTTCGTTCCGTTCGCCTTACATACTTGATCATCGTGAGGTAAACATTACCTACGCCAATAGGAGGCGCTTAATAACAGTGACGTACGCCAATAGCAGCTGCAGAGCAGAAGCAATGTGGGAAATGCCGACTGTTTTAAGGAATAAACGCAGAATTTTTTGTTCTTATCGTGTTCAACACAATCTACACTCGATCGCGCGAGGATCTCCATCGTAAAAAATCGCAACTTGAATTTTTTTTTAGTTACCGTCGAAGTGAAAGACGGGTCCAGTCTGTGGTATAAATAGCTGCCGAGCGCCCTTTACTATTGTCGTTGAATGCGGACAGGCAGGAACTCACCCATTGATCGCTAGACGGATCGGCTGATCTGGCTGGGCATACTCCCATCGCAGCGCGACGATCTTTTTGCCTTTTTTTTAATACTACATTTAAATAGTCCAAGTAATGGATACTGTACAACAGTGGTCATATGTTTATTTTGTGTGACATGACACCTATTGGTGTTGCCTATGAACAGTATACACTGAATACACTGTGACAGAGGCAACAAAAAAAAAAATATAGAATAATAATAACAACAATAATGATTATGACCACGCATGCAAAACAGAGAGAGAGAAAAGACTACATTCTATAAGAATAATTACACAATACCCACTGTTACCAGTGTTATGATCCCAATTCATGTTCTAGGGGCAAAAGGGAAAGTCACTTTAAAGCAAAAAATGAACAGCGACAAACAAAAGTGAACCTATACTGAGTCCCAGCACACAAAACACAAAGTAAGATTTCCAATACATTTATTTACAATAAGTGATAAATACAGTGCAAAAAGAATCCTAAACAAACAGCTCCAAAAGAAAAAGAAATGAAGCGTGTTCTTCAGGAGCAGGTAAAGCCAAAACAAACAAAAGATCACTAGCCGGTAGATGGACAACCTAATTAACCTGACAACAATAAACAACACAACTCTTACCTTACTTCCTAACTAACAAAAAAACAAAACAAACAAACAAACAAACAAACAAAACAAAACAAAAAAAAACAGGAGAAAAGAAAAATGGCACCCACTCCCTACTGCTCCAACACTCAACAATGGGCAAACAATTCAAAGCTGTACACTACAGCCACAAGACATTTAAGTTGACCTCGGTTTAAGCTTAACACATCAAAGCTGCCACTACAGCCGTAACAACACATTTAAGCTTCACATACACCAACAAGAGCAACACTCCAAGTCTGGTAACACAACAGTCTCAGGCTCTTGGGAGAAGAACTCTCTCCCAGTCTCTCTCTCCGGCTCTGCTTGAATACTGGATCCTCTTGCCATTGATGAGGAACAGCTGGTAGGTCCCATCACCTAGATGAGGACAGGGAGGAGCACAGGAAATTGGACAAAACATACAACAAAACTACAACTCCCAGCAGGCCGTTGGGTCCATTGGCAGCACACACACTCAATAAATCAATGAGTGACACTTACACATTATAAAACACAAATGCATACGCCCTGGGACGCAACACCAGTCAAATTAAATCATTAAAGGAAAATCCATCTTTCCAGTGCATACACAGAAAGCGGCATCAGATCTGGCATTCACTGTATTTACAATTGCATAAATAAAGCTATGAGATCGTTACAATTATAATATATTATAAAATATAAAAATAATAGATCACAATACTGTAGTTTATAGCCTAGGCTACTATATTTTAATCAAATAAATGCAGTCTGGGGGAGCGCATGAGACTTATTTCAAAAACATAAAAAAATCCAACTGACACACACACACACACACACACACACACACACAAGTTTCAAGTTTTGAAAAAAATACAACAACAAACAGTAATATTGTAAAGTCTTATAACAATTGAATTTAAAATTATATTGGATTATGTAACTGTTCACAAAATTCAGGGTTCAATCGCTTTCTGTTGTTGCATTGAGACTCTGGTAGGGCTTTATTTTGAAATTCTAGTCAGCAAAATAGAGGGAAAACAAACAATATTGACAATATTGGTTATAAAATGTTACTCACCATGTTAATTTATTGTTAATTTGACTGTTTCGTTCCGTTCGCCTTACATACTTGATCATCGTGAGGTAAACATTACCTACGCCAATAGGAGGCGCTTAATAACAGTGACGTACGCCAATAGCAGCTGCAGAGCAGAAGCAATGTGGGAAATGCCGACTGTTTTAAGGAATAAACGCAGAATTTTTTGTTCTTATCGTGTTCAACACAATCTACACTCGATCGCGCGAGGATCTCCATCGTAAAAAATCGCAACTTGAATTTTTTTTTAGTTACCGTCGAAGTGAAAGACGGGTCCAGTCTGTGGTATAAATAGCTGCCGAGCGCCCTTTACTATTGTCGTTGAATGCGGACAGGCAGGAACTCACCCATTGATCGCTAGACGGATCGGCTGATCTGGCTGGGCATACTCCCATCGCAGCGCGACGATCTTTTTGCCTTTTTTTTAATACTACATTTAAATAGTCCAAGTAATGGATACTGTACAACAGTGGTCATATGTTTATTTTGTGTGACATGACACCTATTGGTGTTGCCTATGAACAGTATACACTGAATACACTGTGACAGAGGCAAAAAAAAAAATATATAGAATAATAATAACAACAATAATGATTATGACCACGCATGCAAAACAGAGAGAGAGAAAAGACTACATTCTATAAGAATAATTACACAATACCCACTGTTACCAGTGTTATGATCCCAATTCATGTTCTAGGGGCAAAAGGGAAAGTCACTTTAAAGCAAAAAATGAACAGCGACAAACAAAAGTGAACCTATACTGAGTCCCAGCACACAAAACACAAAGTAAGATTTCCAATACATTTATTTACAATAAGTGATAAATACAGTGCAAAAAGAATCCTAAACAAACAGCTCCAAAAGAAAAAGAAATGAAGCGTGTTCTTCAGGAGCAGGTAAAGCCAAAACAAACAAAAGATCACTAGCCGGTAGATGGACAACCTAATTAACCTACAACAATAAACAACACAACTCTTACCTTACTTCCTAACTAACAAAAAAACAAAACAAACAAACAAACAAACAAACAAACAAACAAACAAAACAAAAAAAAAAAACAGGAGAAAAGAAAAATGGCACCCACTCCCTACTGCTCCAACACTCAACAATGGGCAAACAATTCAAAGCTGTACACTACAGCCACAAGACATTTAAGTTGACCTCGGTTTAAGCTTAACACATCAAAGCTGCCACTACAGCCGTAACAACACATTTAAGCTTCACATACACCAACAAGAGCAACACTCCAAGTCTGGTAACACAACAGTCTCAGGCTCTTGGGAGAAGAACTCTCTCCCAGTCTCTCTCTCCGGCTCTGCTTGAATACTGGATCCTCTTGCCATTGATGAGGAACAGCTGGTAGGTCCCATCACCTAGATGAGGACAGGGAGGAGCACAGGAAATTGGACAAAACATACAACAAAACTACAACTCCCAGCAGGCCGTTGGGTCCATTGGCAGCACACACACTCAATAAATCAATGAGTGACACTTACACATTATAAAACACAAATGCATACGCCCTGGGACGCAACACCAGTCAAATTAAATCATTAAAGGAAAATCCATCTTTCCAGTGCATACACAGAAAGCGGCATCAGATCTGGCATTCACTGTATTTACAATTGCATAAATAAAGCTATGAGATCGTTACAATTATAATATATTATAAAATATAAAAATAATAGATCACAATACTGTAGTTTATAGCCTAGGCTACTATATTTTAATCAAATAAATGCAGTCTGGGGGAGCGCATGAGACTTATTTCAAAAACATAAAAAAATCCAACTGACACACACACACACACACACACACACACACACACACACAAGTTTCAAGTTTTGAAAAAAATACAACAACAAACAGTAATATTGTAAAGTCTTATAACAATTGAATTTAAAATTATATTGGATTATGTAACTGTTCACAAAATTCAGGGTTCAATCGCTTTCTGTTGTTGCATTGAGACTCTGGTAGGGCTTTATTTTGAAATTCTAGTCAGCAAAATAGAGGGAAAACAAACAATATTGACAATATTGGTTATAAAATGTTACTCACCATGTTAATTTATTGTTAATTTGACTGTTTCGTTCCGTTCGCCTTACATACTTGATCATCGTGAGGTAAACATTACCTACGCCAATAGGAGGCGCTTAATAACAGTGACGTACGCCAATAGCAGCTGCAGAGCAGAAGCAATGTGGGAAATGCCGACTGTTTTAAGGAATAAACGCAGAATTTTTTGTTCTTATCGTGTTCAACACAATCTACACTCGATCGCGCGAGGATCTCCATCGTAAAAAATCGCAACTTGAATTTTTTTTTAGTTACCGTCGAAGTGAAAGACGGGTCCAGTCTGTGGTATAAATAGCTGCCGAGCGCCCTTTACTATTGTCGTTGAATGCGGACAGGCAGGAACTCACCCATTGATCGCTAGACGGATCGGCTGATCTGGCTGGGCATACTCCCATCGCAGCGCGACGATCTTTTTGCCTTTTTTTTAATACTACATTTAAATAGTCCAAGTAATGGATACTGTACAACAGTGGTCATATGTTTATTTTGTGTGACATGACACCTATTGGTGTTGCCTATGAACAGTATACACTGAATACACTGTGACAGAGGCAAAAAAAAAAAAAATATAGAATAATAATAACAACAATAATGATTATGACCACGCATGCAAAACAGAGAGAGAGAAAAGACTACATTCTATAAGAATAATTACACAATACCCACTGTTACCAGTGTTATGATCCCAATTCATGTTCTAGGGGCAAAAGGGAAAGTCACTTTAAAGCAAAAAATGAACAGCGACAAACAAAAAGTGAACCTATACTGAGTCCCAGCACACAAAACACAAAGTAAGATTTCCAATACATTTATTTACAATAAGTGATAAATACAGTGCAAAAAGAATCCTAAACAAACAGCTCCAAAAGAAAAAGAAATGAAGCGTGTTCTTCAGGAGCAGGTAAAGCCAAAACAAACAAAAGATCACTAGCCGGTAGATGGACAACCTAATTAACCTACAACAATAAACAACACAACTCTTACCTTACTTCCTAACTAACAAAAAAACAACAAACAAACAAACAAACAAACAAACAAAACAAAAAAAAAAAAACAGGAGAAAAGAAAAATGGCACCCACTCCCTACTGCTCCAACACTCAACAATGGGCAAACAATTCAAAGCTGTACACTACAGCCACAAGACATTTAAGTTGACCTCGGTTTAAGCTTAACACATCAAAGCTGCCACTACAGCCGTAACAACACATTTAAGCTTCACATACACCAACAAGAGCAACACTCCAAGTCTGGTAACACAACAGTCTCAGGCTCTTGGGAGAAGAACTCTCTCCCAGTCTCTCTCTCCGGCTCTGCTTGAATACTGGATCCTCTTGCCATTGATGAGGAACAGCTGGTAGGTCCCATCACCTAGATGAGGACAGGGAGGAGCACAGGAAATTGGACAAAACATACAACAAAACTACAACTCCCAGCAGGCCGTTGGGTCCATTGGCAGCACACACACTCAATAAATCAATGAGTGACACTTACACATTATAAAACACAAATGCATACGCCCTGGGACGCAACACCAGTCAAATTAAATCATTAAAGGAAAATCCATCTTTCCAGTGCATACACAGAAAGCGGCATCAGATCTGGCATTCACTGTATTTACAATTGCATAAATAAAGCTATGAGATCGTTACAATTATAATATATTATAAAATATAAAAATAATAGATCACAATACTGTAGTTTATAGCCTAGGCTACTATATTTTAATCAAATAAATGCAGTCTGGGGGAGCGCATGAGACTTATTTCAAAAACATAAAAAAATCCAACTGACACACACACACACACACACACACACACACACAAGTTTCAAGTTTTGAAAAAAATACAACAACAAACAGTAATATTGTAAAGTCTTATAACAATTGAATTTAAAATTATATTGGATTATGTAACTGTTCACAAAATTCAGGGTTCAATCGCTTTCTGTTGTTGCATTGAGACTCTGGTAGGGCTTTATTTTGAAATTCTAGTCAGCAAAATAGAGGGAAAACAAACAATATTGACAATATTGGTTATAAAATGTTACTCACCATGTTAATTTATTGTTAATTTGACTGTTTCGTTCCGTTCGCCTTACATACTTGATCATCGTGAGGTAAACATTACCTACGCCAATAGGAGGCGCTTAATAACAGTGACGTACGCCAATAGCAGCTGCAGAGCAGAAGCAATGTGGGAAATGCCGACTGTTTTAAGGAATAAACGCAGAATTTTTTGTTCTTATCGTGTTCAACACAATCTACACTCGATCGCGCGAGGATCTCCATCGTAAAAAATCGCAACTTGAATTTTTTTTTAGTTACCGTCGAAGTGAAAGACGGGTCCAGTCTGTGGTATAAATAGCTGCCGAGCGCCCTTTACTATTGTCGTTGAATGCGGACAGGCAGGAACTCACCCATTGATCGCTAGACGGATCGGCTGATCTGGCTGGGCATACTCCCATCGCAGCGCGACGATCTTTTTGCCTTTTTTTTAATACTACATTTAAATAGTCCAAGTAATGGATACTGTACAACAGTGGTCATATGTTTATTTTGTGTGACATGACACCTATTGGTGTTGCCTATGAACAGTATACACTGAATACACTGTGACAGAGGCAAAAAAAAAAATATATAGAATAATAATAACAACAATAATGATTATGACCACGCATGCAAAACAGAGAGAGAGAAAAGACTACATTCTATAAGAATAATTACACAATACCCACTGTTACCAGTGTTATGATCCCAATTCATGTTCTAGGGGCAAAAGGGAAAGTCACTTTAAAGCAAAAAATGAACAGCGACAAACAAAAGTGAACCTATACTGAGTCCCAGCACACAAAACACAAAGTAAGATTTCCAATACATTTATTTACAATAAGTGATAAATACAGTGCAAAAAGAATCCTAAACAAACAGCTCCAAAAGAAAAAGAAATGAAGCGTGTTCTTCAGGAGCAGGTAAAGCCAAAACAAACAAAAGATCACTAGCCGGTAGATGGACAACCTAATTAACCTACAACAATAAACAACACAACTCTTACCTTACTTCCTAACTAACAAAAAAACAAAACAAACAAACAAACAAACAAACAAACAAACAAAACAAAAAAAAAAAAACAGGAGAAAAGAAAAATGGCACCCACTCCCTACTGCTCCAACACTCAACAATGGGCAAACAATTCAAAGCTGTACACTACAGCCACAAGACATTTAAGTTGACCTCGGTTTAAGCTTAACACATCAAAGCTGCCACTACAGCCGTAACAACACATTTAAGCTTCACATACACCAACAAGAGCAACACTCCAAGTCTGGTAACACAACAGTCTCAGGCTCTTGGGAGAAGAACTCTCTCCCAGTCTCTCTCTCCGGCTCTGCTTGAATACTGGATCCTCTTGCCATTGATGAGGAACAGCTGGTAGGTCCCATCACCTAGATGAGGACAGGGAGGAGCACAGGAAATTGGACAAAACATACAACAAAACTACAACTCCCAGCAGGCCGTTGGGTCCATTGGCAGCACACACACTCAATAAATCAATGAGTGACACTTACACATTATAAAACACAAATGCATACGCCCTGGGACGCAACACCAGTCAAATTAAATCATTAAAGGAAAATCCATCTTTCCAGTGCATACACAGAAAGCGGCATCAGATCTGGCATTCACTGTATTTACAATTGCATAAATAAAGCTATGAGATCGTTACAATTATAATATATTATAAAATATAAAAATAATAGATCACAATACTGTAGTTTATAGCCTAGGCTACTATATTTTAATCAAATAAATGCAGTCTGGGGGAGCGCATGAGACTTATTTCAAAAACATAAAAAAATCCAACTGACACACACACACACACACACACACACACACACAAGTTTCAAGTTTTGAAAAAAATACAACAACAAACAGTAATATTGTAAAGTCTTATAACAATTGAATTTAAAATTATATTGGATTATGTAACTGTTCACAAAATTCAGGGTTCAATCGCTTTCTGTTGTTGCATTGAGACTCTGGTAGGGCTTTATTTTGAAATTCTAGTCAGCAAAATAGAGGGAAAACAAACAATATTGACAATATTGGTTATAAAATGTTACTCACCATGTTAATTTATTGTTAATTTGACTGTTTCGTTCCGTTCGCCTTACATACTTGATCATCGTGAGGTAAACATTACCTACGCCAATAGGAGGCGCTTAATAACAGTGACGTACGCCAATAGCAGCTGCAGAGCAGAAGCAATGTGGGAAATGCCGACTGTTTTAAGGAATAAACGCAGAATTTTTTGTTCTTATCGTGTTCAACACAATCTACACTCGATCGCGCGAGGATCTCCATCGTAAAAAATCGCAACTTGAATTTTTTTTTAGTTACCGTCGAAGTGAAAGACGGGTCCAGTCTGTGGTATAAATAGCTGCCGAGCGCCCTTTACTATTGTCGTTGAATGCGGACAGGCAGGAACTCACCCATTGATCGCTAGACGGATCGGCTGATCTGGCTGGGCATACTCCCATCGCAGCGCGACGATCTTTTTGCCTTTTTTTTAATACTACATTTAAATAGTCCAAGTAATGGATACTGTACAACAGTGGTCATATGTTTATTTTGTGTGACATGACACCTATTGGTGTTGCCTATGAACAGTATACACTGAATACACTGTGACAGAGGCAAAAAAAAAAATATATAGAATAATAATAACAACAATAATGATTATGACCACGCATGCAAAACAGAGAGAGAGAAAAGACTACATTCTATAAGAATAATTACACAATACCCACTGTTACCAGTGTTATGATCCCAATTCATGTTCTAGGGGCAAAAGGGAAAGTCACTTTAAAGCAAAAAATGAACAGCGACAAACAAAAGTGAACCTATACTGAGTCCCAGCACACAAAACACAAAGTAAGATTTCCAATACATTTATTTACAATAAGTGATAAATACAGTGCAAAAAGAATCCTAAACAAACAGCTCCAAAAGAAAAAGAAATGAAGCGTGTTCTTCAGGAGCAGGTAAAGCCAAAACAAACAAAAGATCACTAGCCGGTAGATGGACAACCTAATTAACCTACAACAATAAACAACACAACTCTTACCTTACTTCCTAACTAACAAAAAAACAAAACAAACAAACAAACAAACAAACAAACAAACAAACAAAACAAAAAAAAAAAAACAGGAGAAAAGAAAAATGGCACCCACTCCCTACTGCTCCAACACTCAACAATGGGCAAACAATTCAAAGCTGTACACTACAGCCACAAGACATTTAAGTTGACCTCGGTTTAAGCTTAACACATCAAAGCTGCCACTACAGCCGTAACAACACATTTAAGCTTCACATACACCAACAAGAGCAACACTCCAAGTCTGGTAACACAACAGTCTCAGGCTCTTGGGAGAAGAACTCTCTCCCAGTCTCTCTCTCCGGCTCTGCTTGAATACTGGATCCTCTTGCCATTGATGAGGAACAGCTGGTAGGTCCCATCACCTAGATGAGGACAGGGAGGAGCACAGGAAATTGGACAAAACATACAACAAAACTACAACTCCCAGCAGGCCGTTGGGTCCATTGGCAGCACACACACTCAATAAATCAATGAGTGACACTTACACATTATAAAACACAAATGCATACGCCCTGGGACGCAACACCAGTCAAATTAAATCATTAAAGGAAAATCCATCTTTCCAGTGCATACACAGAAAGCGGCATCAGATCTGGCATTCACTGTATTTACAATTGCATAAATAAAGCTATGAGATCGTTACAATTATAATATATTATAAAATATAAAAATAATAGATCACAATACTGTAGTTTATAGCCTAGGCTACTATATTTTAATCAAATAAATGCAGTCTGGGGGAGCGCATGAGACTTATTTCAAAAACATAAAAAAATCCAACTGACACACACACACACACACACACACACACACACACACACACACACACACAAGTTTCAAGTTTTGAAAAAAATACAACAACAAACAGTAATATTGTAAAGTCTTATAACAATTGAATTTAAAATTATATTGGATTATGTAACTGTTCACAAAATTCAGGGTTCAATCGCTTTCTGTTGTTGCATTGAGACTCTGGTAGGGCTTTATTTTGAAATTCTAGTCAGCAAAATAGAGGGAAAACAAACAATATTGACAATATTGGTTATAAAATGTTACTCACCATGTTAATTTATTGTTAATTTGACTGTTTCGTTCCGTTCGCCTTACATACTTGATCATCGTGAGGTAAACATTACCTACGCCAATAGGAGGCGCTTAATAACAGTGACGTACGCCAATAGCAGCTGCAGAGCAGAAGCAATGTGGGAAATGCCGACTGTTTTAAGGAATAAACGCAGAATTTTTTGTTCTTATCGTGTTCAACACAATCTACACTCGATCGCGCGAGGATCTCCATCGTAAAAAATCGCAACTTGAATTTTTTTTTAGTTACCGTCGAAGTGAAAGACGGGTCCAGTCTGTGGTATAAATAGCTGCCGAGCGCCCTTTACTATTGTCGTTGAATGCGGACAGGCAGGAACTCACCCATTGATCGCTAGACGGATCGGCTGATCTGGCTGGGCATACTCCCATCGCAGCGCGACGATCTTTTTGCCTTTTTTTTAATACTACATTTAAATAGTCCAAGTAATGGATACTGTACAACAGTGGTCATATGTTTATTTTGTGTGACATGACACCTATTGGTGTTGCCTATGAACAGTATACACTGAATACACTGTGACAGAGGCAAAAAAAAAAATATATAGAATAATAATAACAACAATAATGATTATGACCACGCATGCAAAACAGAGAGAGAGAAAAGACTACATTCTATAAGAATAATTACACAATACCCACTGTTACCAGTGTTATGATCCCAATTCATGTTCTAGGGGCAAAAGGGAAAGTCACTTTAAAGCAAAAAATGAACAGCGACAAACAAAAGTGAACCTATACTGAGTCCCAGCACACAAAACACAAAGTAAGATTTCCAATACATTTATTTACAATAAGTGATAAATACAGTGCAAAAAGAATCCTAAACAAACAGCTCCAAAAGAAAAAGAAATGAAGCGTGTTCTTCAGGAGCAGGTAAAGCCAAAACAAACAAAAGATCACTAGCCGGTAGATGGACAACCTAATTAACCTACAACAATAAACAACACAACTCTTACCTTACTTCCTAACTAACAAAAAAACAAAACAAACAAACAAACAAACAAACAAACAAACAAAACAAAAAAAAAAAAACAGGAGAAAAGAAAAATGGCACCCACTCCCTACTGCTCCAACACTCAACAATGGGCAAACAATTCAAAGCTGTACACTACAGCCACAAGACATTTAAGTTGACCTCGGTTTAAGCTTAACACATCAAAGCTGCCACTACAGCCGTAACAACACATTTAAGCTTCACATACACCAACAAGAGCAACACTCCAAGTCTGGTAACACAACAGTCTCAGGCTCTTGGGAGAAGAACTCTCTCCCAGTCTCTCTCTCCGGCTCTGCTTGAATACTGGATCCTCTTGCCATTGATGAGGAACAGCTGGTAGGTCCCATCACCTAGATGAGGACAGGGAGGAGCACAGGAAATTGGACAAAACATACAACAAAACTACAACTCCCAGCAGGCCGTTGGGTCCATTGGCAGCACACACACTCAATAAATCAATGAGTGACACTTACACATTATAAAACACAAATGCATACGCCCTGGGACGCAACACCAGTCAAATTAAATCATTAAAGGAAAATCCATCTTTCCAGTGCATACACAGAAAGCGGCATCAGATCTGGCATTCACTGTATTTACAATTGCATAAATAAAGCTATGAGATCGTTACAATTATAATATATTATAAAATATAAAAATAATAGATCACAATACTGTAGTTTATAGCCTAGGCTACTATATTTTAATCAAATAAATGCAGTCTGGGGGAGCGCATGAGACTTATTTCAAAAACATAAAAAAATCCAACTGACACACACACACACACACACACACACACACACACACACACACACACACACACACACACAAGTTTCAAGTTTTGAAAAAAATACAACAACAAACAGTAATATTGTAAAGTCTTATAACAATTGAATTTAAAATTATATTGGATTATGTAACTGTTCACAAAATTCAGGGTTCAATCGCTTTCTGTTGTTGCATTGAGACTCTGGTAGGGCTTTATTTTGAAATTCTAGTCAGCAAAATAGAGGGAAAACAAACAATATTGACAATATTGGTTATAAAATGTTACTCACCATGTTAATTTATTGTTAATTTGACTGTTTCGTTCCGTTCGCCTTACATACTTGATCATCGTGAGGTAAACATTACCTACGCCAATAGGAGGCGCTTAATAACAGTGACGTACGCCAATAGCAGCTGCAGAGCAGAAGCAATGTGGGAAATGCCGACTGTTTTAAGGAATAAACGCAGAATTTTTTGTTCTTATCGTGTTCAACACAATCTACACTCGATCGCGCGAGGATCTCCATCGTAAAAAATCGCAACTTGAATTTTTTTTTAGTTACCGTCGAAGTGAAAGACGGGTCCAGTCTGTGGTATAAATAGCTGCCGAGCGCCCTTTACTATTGTCGTTGAATGCGGACAGGCAGGAACTCACCCATTGATCGCTAGACGGATCGGCTGATCTGGCTGGGCATACTCCCATCGCAGCGCGACGATCTTTTTGCCTTTTTTTTAATACTACATTTAAATAGTCCAAGTAATGGATACTGTACAACAGTGGTCATATGTTTATTTTGTGTGACATGACACCTATTGGTGTTGCCTATGAACAGTATACACTGAATACACTGTGACAGAGGCAACAAAAAAAAATATATAGAATAATAATAACAACAATAATGATTATGACCACGCATGCAAAACAGAGAGAGAGAAAAGACTACATTCTATAAGAATAATTACACAATACCCACTGTTACCAGTGTTATGATCCCAATTCATGTTCTAGGGGCAAAAGGGAAAGTCACTTTAAAGCAAAAAATGAACAGCGACAAACAAAAGTGAACCTATACTGAGTCCCAGCACACAAAACACAAAGTAAGATTTCCAATACATTTATTTACAATAAGTGATAAATACAGTGCAAAAAGAATCCTAAACAAACAGCTCCAAAAGAAAAAGAAATGAAGCGTGTTCTTCAGGAGCAGGTAAAGCCAAAACAAACAAAAGATCACTAGCCGGTAGATGGACAACCTAATTAACCTACAACAATAAACAACACAACTCTTACCTTACTTCCTAACTAACAAAAAAACAAAACAAACAAACAAACAAACAAACAAACAAACAAAACAAAAAAAAAAACAGGAGAAAAGAAAAATGGCACCCACTCCCTACTGCTCCAACACTCAACAATGGGCAAACAATTCAAAGCTGTACACTACAGCCACAAGACATTTAAGTTGACCTCGGTTTAAGCTTAACACATCAAAGCTGCCACTACAGCCGTAACAACACATTTAAGCTTCACATACACCAACAAGAGCAACACTCCAAGTCTGGTAACACAACAGTCTCAGGCTCTTGGGAGAAGAACTCTCTCCCAGTCTCTCTCTCCGGCTCTGCTTGAATACTGGATCCTCTTGCCATTGATGAGGAACAGCTGGTAGGTCCCATCACCTAGATGAGGACAGGGAGGAGCACAGGAAATTGGACAAAACATACAACAAAACTACAACTCCCAGCAGGCCGTTGGGTCCATTGGCAGCACACACACTCAATAAATCAATGAGTGACACTTACACATTATAAAACACAAATGCATACGCCCTGGGACGCAACACCAGTCAAATTAAATCATTAAAGGAAAATCCATCTTTCCAGTGCATACACAGAAAGCGGCATCAGATCTGGCATTCACTGTATTTACAATTGCATAAATAAAGCTATGAGATCGTTACAATTATAATATATTATAAAATATAAAAATAATAGATCACAATACTGTAGTTTATAGCCTAGGCTACTATATTTTAATCAAATAAATGCAGTCTGGGGGAGCGCATGAGACTTATTTCAAAAACATAAAAAAATCCAACTGACACACACACACACACACACACACACACACAAGTTTCAAGTTTTGAAAAAAATACAACAACAAACAGTAATATTGTAAAGTCTTATAACAATTGAATTTAAAATTATATTGGATTATGTAACTGTTCACAAAATTCAGGGTTCAATCGCTTTCTGTTGTTGCATTGAGACTCTGGTAGGGCTTTATTTTGAAATTCTAGTCAGCAAAATAGAGGGAAAACAAACAATATTGACAATATTGGTTATAAAATGTTACTCACCATGTTAATTTATTGTTAATTTGACTGTTTCGTTCCGTTCGCCTTACATACTTGATCATCGTGAGGTAAACATTACCTACGCCAATAGGAGGCGCTTAATAACAGTGACGTACGCCAATAGCAGCTGCAGAGCAGAAGCAATGTGGGAAATGCCGACTGTTTTAAGGAATAAACGCAGAATTTTTTGTTCTTATCGTGTTCAACACAATCTACACTCGATCGCGCGAGGATCTCCATCGTAAAAAATCGCAACTTGAATTTTTTTTTAGTTACCGTCGAAGTGAAAGACGGGTCCAGTCTGTGGTATAAATAGCTGCCGAGCGCCCTTTACTATTGTCGTTGAATGCGGACAGGCAGGAACTCACCCATTGATCGCTAGACGGATCGGCTGATCTGGCTGGGCATACTCCCATCGCAGCGCGACGATCTTTTTGCCTTTTTTTTAATACTACATTTAAATAGTCCAAGTAATGGATACTGTACAACAGTGGTCATATGTTTATTTTGTGTGACATGACACCTATTGGTGTTGCCTATGAACAGTATACACTGAATACACTGTGACAGAGGCAAAAAAAAAAAAAATATAGAATAATAATAACAACAATAATGATTATGACCACGCATGCAAAACAGAGAGAGAGAAAAGACTACATTCTATAAGAATAATTACACAATACCCACTGTTACCAGTGTTATGATCCCAATTCATGTTCTAGGGGCAAAAGGGAAAGTCACTTTAAAGCAAAAAATGAACAGCGACAAACAAAAGTGAACCTATACTGAGTCCCAGCACACAAAACACAAAGTAAGATTTCCAATACATTTATTTACAATAAGTGATAAATACAGTGCAAAAAGAATCCTAAACAAACAGCTCCAAAAGAAAAAGAAATGAAGCGTGTTCTTCAGGAGCAGGTAAAGCCAAAACAAACAAAAGATCACTAGCCGGTAGATGGACAACCTAATTAACCTACAACAATAAACAACACAACTCTTACCTTACTTCCTAACTAACAAAAAAACAAAACAAACAAACAAACAAACAAACAAACAAACAAAACAAAAAAAAAAAACAGGAGAAAAGAAAAATGGCACCCACTCCCTACTGCTCCAACACTCAACAATGGGCAAACAATTCAAAGCTGTACACTACAGCCACAAGACATTTAAGTTGACCTCGGTTTAAGCTTAACACATCAAAGCTGCCACTACAGCCGTAACAACACATTTAAGCTTCACATACACCAACAAGAGCAACACTCCAAGTCTGGTAACACAACAGTCTCAGGCTCTTGGGAGAAGAACTCTCTCCCAGTCTCTCTCTCCGGCTCTGCTTGAATACTGGATCCTCTTGCCATTGATGAGGAACAGCTGGTAGGTCCCATCACCTAGATGAGGACAGGGAGGAGCACAGGAAATTGGACAAAACATACAACAAAACTACAACTCCCAGCAGGCCGTTGGGTCCATTGGCAGCACACACACTCAATAAATCAATGAGTGACACTTACACATTATAAAACACAAATGCATACGCCCTGGGACGCAACACCAGTCAAATTAAATCATTAAAGGAAAATCCATCTTTCCAGTGCATACACAGAAAGCGGCATCAGATCTGGCATTCACTGTATTTACAATTGCATAAATAAAGCTATGAGATCGTTACAATTATAATATATTATAAAATATAAAAATAATAGATCACAATACTGTAGTTTATAGCCTAGGCTACTATATTTTAATCAAATAAATGCAGTCTGGGGGAGCGCATGAGACTTATTTCAAAAACATAAAAAAATCCAACTGACACACACACACACACACACACACACACACACAAGTTTCAAGTTTTGAAAAAAATACAACAACAAACAGTAATATTGTAAAGTCTTATAACAATTGAATTTAAAATTATATTGGATTATGTAACTGTTCACAAAATTCAGGGTTCAATCGCTTTCTGTTGTTGCATTGAGACTCTGGTAGGGCTTTATTTTGAAATTCTAGTCAGCAAAATAGAGGGAAAACAAACAATATTGACAATATTGGTTATAAAATGTTACTCACCATGTTAATTTATTGTTAATTTGACTGTTTCGTTCCGTTCGCCTTACATACTTGATCATCGTGAGGTAAACATTACCTACGCCAATAGGAGGCGCTTAATAACAGTGACGTACGCCAATAGCAGCTGCAGAGCAGAAGCAATGTGGGAAATGCCGACTGTTTTAAGGAATAAACGCAGAATTTTTTGTTCTTATCGTGTTCAACACAATCTACACTCGATCGCGCGAGGATCTCCATCGTAAAAAATCGCAACTTGAATTTTTTTTTAGTTACCGTCGAAGTGAAAGACGGGTCCAGTCTGTGGTATAAATAGCTGCCGAGCGCCCTTTACTATTGTCGTTGAATGCGGACAGGCAGGAACTCACCCATTGATCGCTAGACGGATCGGCTGATCTGGCTGGGCATACTCCCATCGCAGCGCGACGATCTTTTTGCCTTTTTTTTAATACTACATTTAAATAGTCCAAGTAATGGATACTGTACAACAGTGGTCATATGTTTATTTTGTGTGACATGACACCTATTGGTGTTGCCTATGAACAGTATACACTGAATACACTGTGACAGAGGCAAAAAAAAAAATATATAGAATAATAATAACAACAATAATGATTATGACCACGCATGCAAAACAGAGAGAGAGAAAAGACTACATTCTATAAGAATAATTACACAATACCCACTGTTACCAGTGTTATGATCCCAATTCATGTTCTAGGGGCAAAAGGGAAAGTCACTTTAAAGCAAAAAATGAACAGCGACAAACAAAAGTGAACCTATACTGAGTCCCAGCACACAAAACACAAAGTAAGATTTCCAATACATTTATTTACAATAAGTGATAAATACAGTGCAAAAAGAATCCTAAACAAACAGCTCCAAAAGAAAAAGAAATGAAGCGTGTTCTTCAGGAGCAGGTAAAGCCAAAACAAACAAAAGATCACTAGCCGGTAGATGGACAACCTAATTAACCTACAACAATAAACAACACAACTCTTACCTTACTTCCTAACTAACAAAAAAACAAAACAAACAAACAAACAAACAAACAAACAAACAAACAAAACAAAAAAAAAAAACAGGAGAAAAGAAAAATGGCACCCACTCCCTACTGCTCCAACACTCAACAATGGGCAAACAATTCAAAGCTGTACACTACAGCCACAAGACATTTAAGTTGACCTCGGTTTAAGCTTAACACATCAAAGCTGCCACTACAGCCGTAACAACACATTTAAGCTTCACATACACCAACAAGAGCAACACTCCAAGTCTGGTAACACAACAGTCTCAGGCTCTTGGGAGAAGAACTCTCTCCCAGTCTCTCTCTCCGGCTCTGCTTGAATACTGGATCCTCTTGCCATTGATGAGGAACAGCTGGTAGGTCCCATCACCTAGATGAGGACAGGGAGGAGCACAGGAAATTGGACAAAACATACAACAAAACTACAACTCCCAGCAGGCCGTTGGGTCCATTGGCAGCACACACACTCAATAAATCAATGAGTGACACTTACACATTATAAAACACAAATGCATACGCCCTGGGACGCAACACCAGTCAAATTAAATCATTAAAGGAAAATCCATCTTTCCAGTGCATACACAGAAAGCGGCATCAGATCTGGCATTCACTGTATTTACAATTGCATAAATAAAGCTATGAGATCGTTACAATTATAATATATTATAAAATATAAAAATAATAGATCACAATACTGTAGTTTATAGCCTAGGCTACTATATTTTAATCAAATAAATGCAGTCTGGGGGAGCGCATGAGACTTATTTCAAAAACATAAAAAAATCCAACTGACACACACACACACACACACACACACACACACACAAGTTTCAAGTTTTGAAAAAAATACAACAACAAACAGTAATATTGTAAAGTCTTATAACAATTGAATTTAAAATTATATTGGATTATGTAACTGTTCACAAAATTCAGGGTTCAATCGCTTTCTGTTGTTGCATTGAGACTCTGGTAGGGCTTTATTTTGAAATTCTAGTCAGCAAAATAGAGGGAAAACAAACAATATTGACAATATTGGTTATAAAATGTTACTCACCATGTTAATTTATTGTTAATTTGACTGTTTCGTTCCGTTCGCCTTACATACTTGATCATCGTGAGGTAAACATTACCTACGCCAATAGGAGGCGCTTAATAACAGTGACGTACGCCAATAGCAGCTGCAGAGCAGAAGCAATGTGGGAAATGCCGACTGTTTTAAGGAATAAACGCAGAATTTTTTGTTCTTATCGTGTTCAACACAATCTACACTCGATCGCGCGAGGATCTCCATCGTAAAAAATCGCAACTTGAATTTTTTTTTAGTTACCGTCGAAGTGAAAGACGGGTCCAGTCTGTGGTATAAATAGCTGCCGAGCGCCCTTTACTATTGTCGTTGAATGCGGACAGGCAGGAACTCACCCATTGATCGCTAGACGGATCGGCTGATCTGGCTGGGCATACTCCCATCGCAGCGCGACGATCTTTTTGCCTTTTTTTTAATACTACATTTAAATAGTCCAAGTAATGGATACTGTACAACAGTGGTCATATGTTTATTTTGTGTGACATGACACCTATTGGTGTTGCCTATGAACAGTATACACTGAATACACTGTGACAGAGGCAAAAAAAAAAAAATATAGAATAATAATAACAACAATAATGATTATGACCACGCATGCAAAACAGAGAGAGAGAAAAGACTACATTCTATAAGAATAATTACACAATACCCACTGTTACCAGTGTTATGATCCCAATTCATGTTCTAGGGGCAAAAGGGAAAGTCACTTTAAAGCAAAAAATGAACAGCGACAAACAAAAGTGAACCTATACTGAGTCCCAGCACACAAAACACAAAGTAAGATTTCCAATACATTTATTTACAATAAGTGATAAATACAGTGCAAAAAGAATCCTAAACAAACAGCTCCAAAAGAAAAAGAAATGAAGCGTGTTCTTCAGGAGCAGGTAAAGCCAAAACAAACAAAAGATCACTAGCCGGTAGATGGACAACCTAATTAACCTACAACAATAAACAACACAACTCTTACCTTACTTCCTAACTAACAAAAAAACAAAACAAACAAACAAACAAACAAACAAACAAACAAACAAAACAAAAAAAAAAAACAGGAGAAAAGAAAAATGGCACCCACTCCCTACTGCTCCAACACTCAACAATGGGCAAACAATTCAAAGCTGTACACTACAGCCACAAGACATTTAAGTTGACCTCGGTTTAAGCTTAACACATCAAAGCTGCCACTACAGCCGTAACAACACATTTAAGCTTCACATACACCAACAAGAGCAACACTCCAAGTCTGGTAACACAACAGTCTCAGGCTCTTGGGAGAAGAACTCTCTCCCAGTCTCTCTCTCCGGCTCTGCTTGAATACTGGATCCTCTTGCCATTGATGAGGAACAGCTGGTAGGTCCCATCACCTAGATGAGGACAGGGAGGAGCACAGGAAATTGGACAAAACATACAACAAAACTACAACTCCCAGCAGGCCGTTGGGTCCATTGGCAGCACACACACTCAATAAATCAATGAGTGACACTTACACATTATAAAACACAAATGCATACGCCCTGGGACGCAACACCAGTCAAATTAAATCATTAAAGGAAAATCCATCTTTCCAGTGCATACACAGAAAGCGGCATCAGATCTGGCATTCACTGTATTTACAATTGCATAAATAAAGCTATGAGATCGTTACAATTATAATATATTATAAAATATAAAAATAATAGATCACAATACTGTAGTTTATAGCCTAGGCTACTATATTTTAATCAAATAAATGCAGTCTGGGGGAGCGCATGAGACTTATTTCAAAAACATAAAAAAATCCAACTGACACACACACACACACACACACACACACACACACAAGTTTCAAGTTTTGAAAAAAATACAACAACAAACAGTAATATTGTAAAGTCTTATAACAATTGAATTTAAAATTATATTGGATTATGTAACTGTTCACAAAATTCAGGGTTCAATCGCTTTCTGTTGTTGCATTGAGACTCTGGTAGGGCTTTATTTTGAAATTCTAGTCAGCAAAATAGAGGGAAAACAAACAATATTGACAATATTGGTTATAAAATGTTACTCACCATGTTAATTTATTGTTAATTTGACTGTTTCGTTCCGTTCGCCTTACATACTTGATCATCGTGAGGTAAACATTACCTACGCCAATAGGAGGCGCTTAATAACAGTGACGTACGCCAATAGCAGCTGCAGAGCAGAAGCAATGTGGGAAATGCCGACTGTTTTAAGGAATAAACGCAGAATTTTTTGTTCTTATCGTGTTCAACACAATCTACACTCGATCGCGCGAGGATCTCCATCGTAAAAAATCGCAACTTGAATTTTTTTTTAGTTACCGTCGAAGTGAAAGACGGGTCCAGTCTGTGGTATAAATAGCTGCCGAGCGCCCTTTACTATTGTCGTTGAATGCGGACAGGCAGGAACTCACCCATTGATCGCTAGACGGATCGGCTGATCTGGCTGGGCATACTCCCATCGCAGCGCGACGATCTTTTTGCCTTTTTTTTAATACTACATTTAAATAGTCCAAGTAATGGATACTGTACAACAGTGGTCATATGTTTATTTTGTGTGACATGACACCTATTGGTGTTGCCTATGAACAGTATACACTGAATACACTGTGACAGAGGCAACAAAAAAAAAAATATAGAATAATAATAACAACAATAATGATTATGACCACGCATGCAAAACAGAGAGAGAGAAAAGACTACATTCTATAAGAATAATTACACAATACCCACTGTTACCAGTGTTATGATCCCAATTCATGTTCTAGGGGCAAAAGGGAAAGTCACTTTAAAGCAAAAAATGAACAGCGACAAACAAAAGTGAACCTATACTGAGTCCCAGCACACAAAACACAAAGTAAGATTTCCAATACATTTATTTACAATAAGTGATAAATACAGTGCAAAAAGAATCCTAAACAAACAGCTCCAAAAGAAAAAGAAATGAAGCGTGTTCTTCAGGAGCAGGTAAAGCCAAAACAAACAAAAGATCACTAGCCGGTAGATGGACAACCTAATTAACCTACAACAATAAACAACACAACTCTTACCTTACTTCCTAACTAACAAAAAAACAAAACAAACAAACAAACAAACAAACAAACAAAACAAAAAAAAAAAACAGGAGAAAAGAAAAATGGCACCCACTCCCTACTGCTCCAACACTCAACAATGGGCAAACAATTCAAAGCTGTACACTACAGCCACAAGACATTTAAGTTGACCTCGGTTTAAGCTTAACACATCAAAGCTGCCACTACAGCCGTAACAACACATTTAAGCTTCACATACACCAACAAGAGCAACACTCCAAGTCTGGTAACACAACAGGGCTCTTGGGAGAAGAACTCTCTCCCAGTCTCTCTCTCCGGCTCTGCTTGAATACTGGATCCTCTTGCCATTGATGAGGAACAGCTGGTAGGTCCCATCACCTAGATGAGGACAGGGAGGAGCACAGGAAATTGGACAAAACATACAACAAAACTACAACTCCCAGCAGGCCGTTGGGTCCATTGGCAGCACACACACTCAATAAATCAATGAGTGACACTTACACATTATAAAACACAAATGCATACGCCCTGGGACGCAACACCAGTCAAATTAAATCATTAAAGGAAAATCCATCTTTCCAGTGCATACACAGAAAGCGGCATCAGATCTGGCATTCACTGTATTTACAATTGCATAAATAAAGCTATGAGATCGTTACAATTATAATATATTATAAAATATAAAAATAATAGATCACAATACTGTAGTTTATAGCCTAGGCTACTATATTTTAATCAAATAAATGCAGTCTGGGGGAGCGCATGAGACTTATTTCAAAAACATAAAAAAATCCAACTGACACACACACACACACACACACACACACACACAAGTTTCAAGTTTTGAAAAAAATACAACAACAAACAGTAATATTGTAAAGTCTTATAACAATTGAATTTAAAATTATATTGGATTATGTAACTGTTCACAAAATTCAGGGTTCAATCGCTTTCTGTTGTTGCATTGAGACTCTGGTAGGGCTTTATTTTGAAATTCTAGTCAGCAAAATAGAGGGAAAACAAACAATATTGACAATATTGGTTATAAAATGTTACTCACCATGTTAATTTATTGTTAATTTGACTGTTTCGTTCCGTTCGCCTTACATACTTGATCATCGTGAGGTAAACATTACCTACGCCAATAGGAGGCGCTTAATAACAGTGACGTACGCCAATAGCAGCTGCAGAGCAGAAGCAATGTGGGAAATGCCGACTGTTTTAAGGAATAAACGCAGAATTTTTTGTTCTTATCGTGTTCAACACAATCTACACTCGATCGCGCGAGGATCTCCATCGTAAAAAATCGCAACTTGAATTTTTTTTTAGTTACCGTCGAAGTGAAAGACGGGTCCAGTCTGTGGTATAAATAGCTGCCGAGCGCCCTTTACTATTGTCGTTGAATGCGGACAGGCAGGAACTCACCCATTGATCGCTAGACGGATCGGCTGATCTGGCTGGGCATACTCCCATCGCAGCGCGACGATCTTTTTGCCTTTTTTTTAATACTACATTTAAATAGTCCAAGTAATGGATACTGTACAACAGTGGTCATATGTTTATTTTGTGTGACATGACACCTATTGGTGTTGCCTATGAACAGTATACACTGAATACACTGTGACAGAGGCAAAAAAAAAAAAAATATAGAATAATAATAACAACAATAATGATTATGACCACGCATGCAAAACAGAGAGAGAGAAAAGACTACATTCTATAAGAATAATTACACAATACCCACTGTTACCAGTGTTATGATCCCAATTCATGTTCTAGGGGCAAAAGGGAAAGTCACTTTAAAGCAAAAAATGAACAGCGACAAACAAAAGTGAACCTATACTGAGTCCCAGCACACAAAACACAAAGTAAGATTTCCAATACATTTATTTACAATAAGTGATAAATACAGTGCAAAAAGAATCCTAAACAAACAGCTCCAAAAGAAAAAGAAATGAAGCGTGTTCTTCAGGAGCAGGTAAAGCCAAAACAAACAAAAGATCACTAGCCGGTAGATGGACAACCTAATTAACCTACAACCAACAATAAACAACACAACTCTTACCTTACTTCCTAACTAACAAAAAAACAAAACAAACAAACAAACAAACAAACAAACAAAACAAAAAAAAAAAACAGGAGAAAAGAAAAATGGCACCCACTCCCTACTGCTCCAACACTCAACAATGGGCAAACAATTCAAAGCTGTACACTACAGCCACAAGACATTTAAGTTGACCTCGGTTTAAGCTTAACACATCAAAGCTGCCACTACAGCCGTAACAACACATTTAAGCTTCACATACACCAACAAGAGCAACACTCCAAGTCTGGTAACACAACAGTCTCAGGCTCTTGGGAGAAGAACTCTCTCCCAGTCTCTCTCTCCGGCTCTGCTTGAATACTGGATCCTCTTGCCATTGATGAGGAACAGCTGGTAGGTCCCATCACCTAGATGAGGACAGGGAGGAGCACAGGAAATTGGACAAAACATACAACAAAACTACAACTCCCAGCAGGCCGTTGGGTCCATTGGCAGCACACACACTCAATAAATCAATGAGTGACACTTACACATTATAAAACACAAATGCATACGCCCTGGGACGCAACACCAGTCAAATTAAATCATTAAAGGAAAATCCATCTTTCCAGTGCATACACAGAAAGCGGCATCAGATCTGGCATTCACTGTATTTACAATTGCATAAATAAAGCTATGAGATCGTTACAATTATAATATATTATAAAATATAAAAATAATAGATCACAATACTGTAGTTTATAGCCTAGGCTACTATATTTTAATCAAATAAATGCAGTCTGGGGGAGCGCATGAGACTTATTTCAAAAACATAAAAAAATCCAACTGACACACACACACACACACACACACACACACACAAGTTTCAAGTTTTGAAAAAAATACAACAACAAACAGTAATATTGTAAAGTCTTATAACAATTGAATTTAAAATTATATTGGATTATGTAACTGTTCACAAAATTCAGGGTTCAATCGCTTTCTGTTGTTGCATTGAGACTCTGGTAGGGCTTTATTTTGAAATTCTAGTCAGCAAAATAGAGGGAAAACAAACAATATTGACAATATTGGTTATAAAATGTTACTCACCATGTTAATTTATTGTTAATTTGACTGTTTCGTTCCGTTCGCCTTACATACTTGATCATCGTGAGGTAAACATTACCTACGCCAATAGGAGGCGCTTAATAACAGTGACGTACGCCAATAGCAGCTGCAGAGCAGAAGCAATGTGGGAAATGCCGACTGTTTTAAGGAATAAACGCAGAATTTTTTGTTCTTATCGTGTTCAACACAATCTACACTCGATCGCGCGAGGATCTCCATCGTAAAAAATCGCAACTTGAATTTTTTTTTAGTTACCGTCGAAGTGAAAGACGGGTCCAGTCTGTGGTATAAATAGCTGCCGAGCGCCCTTTACTATTGTCGTTGAATGCGGACAGGCAGGAACTCACCCATTGATCGCTAGACGGATCGGCTGATCTGGCTGGGCATACTCCCATCGCAGCGCGACGATCTTTTTGCCTTTTTTTTAATACTACATTTAAATAGTCCAAGTAATGGATACTGTACAACAGTGGTCATATGTTTATTTTGTGTGACATGACACCTATTGGTGTTGCCTATGAACAGTATACACTGAATACACTGTGACAGAGGCAAAAAAAAAAATATATAGAATAATAATAACAACAATAATGATTATGACCACGCATGCAAAACAGAGAGAGAGAAAAGACTACATTCTATAAGAATAATTACACAATACCCACTGTTACCAGTGTTATGATCCCAATTCATGTTCTAGGGGCAAAAGGGAAAGTCACTTTAAAGCAAAAAATGAACAGCGACAAACAAAAGTGAACCTATACTGAGTCCCAGCACACAAAACACAAAGTAAGATTTCCAATACATTTATTTACAATAAGTGATAAATACAGTGCAAAAAGAATCCTAAACAAACAGCTCCAAAAGAAAAAGAAATGAAGCGTGTTCTTCAGGAGCAGGTAAAGCCAAAACAAACAAAAGATCACTAGCCGGTAGATGGACAACCTAATTAACCTACAACAATAAACAACACAACTCTTACCTTACTTCCTAACTAACAAAAAAACAAAACAAACAAACAAACAAACAAACAAACAAACAAAACAAAAAAAAAAAACAGGAGAAAAGAAAAATGGCACCCACTCCCTACTGCTCCAACACTCAACAATGGGCAAACAATTCAAAGCTGTACACTACAGCCACAAGACATTTAAGTTGACCTCGGTTTAAGCTTAACACATCAAAGCTGCCACTACAGCCGTAACAACACATTTAAGCTTCACATACACCAACAAGAGCAACACTCCAAGTCTGGTAACACAACAGTCTCAGGCTCTTGGGAGAAGAACTCTCTCCCAGTCTCTCTCTCCGGCTCTGCTTGAATACTGGATCCTCTTGCCATTGATGAGGAACAGCTGGTAGGTCCCATCACCTAGATGAGGACAGGGAGGAGCACAGGAAATTGGACAAAACATACAACAAAACTACAACTCCCAGCAGGCCGTTGGGTCCATTGGCAGCACACACACTCAATAAATCAATGAGTGACACTTACACATTATAAAACACAAATGCATACGCCCTGGGACGCAACACCAGTCAAATTAAATCATTAAAGGAAAATCCATCTTTCCAGTGCATACACAGAAAGCGGCATCAGATCTGGCATTCACTGTATTTACAATTGCATAAATAAAGCTATGAGATCGTTACAATTATAATATATTATAAAATATAAAAATAATAGATCACAATACTGTAGTTTATAGCCTAGGCTACTATATTTTAATCAAATAAATGCAGTCTGGGGGAGCGCATGAGACTTATTTCAAAAACATAAAAAAATCCAACTGACACACACACACACACACACACACACACACACACACACAAGTTTCAAGTTTTGAAAAAAATACAACAACAAACAGTAATATTGTAAAGTCTTATAACAATTGAATTTAAAATTATATTGGATTATGTAACTGTTCACAAAATTCAGGGTTCAATCGCTTTCTGTTGTTGCATTGAGACTCTGGTAGGGCTTTATTTTGAAATTCTAGTCAGCAAAATAGAGGGAAAACAAACAATATTGACAATATTGGTTATAAAATGTTACTCACCATGTTAATTTATTGTTAATTTGACTGTTTCGTTCCGTTCGCCTTACATACTTGATCATCGTGAGGTAAACATTACCTACGCCAATAGGAGGCGCTTAATAACAGTGACGTACGCCAATAGCAGCTGCAGAGCAGAAGCAATGTGGGAAATGCCGACTGTTTTAAGGAATAAACGCAGAATTTTTTGTTCTTATCGTGTTCAACACAATCTACACTCGATCGCGCGAGGATCTCCATCGTAAAAAATCGCAACTTGAATTTTTTTTTAGTTACCGTCGAAGTGAAAGACGGGTCCAGTCTGTGGTATAAATAGCTGCCGAGCGCCCTTTACTATTGTCGTTGAATGCGGACAGGCAGGAACTCACCCATTGATCGCTAGACGGATCGGCTGATCTGGCTGGGCATACTCCCATCGCAGCGCGACGATCTTTTTGCCTTTTTTTTAATACTACATTTAAATAGTCCAAGTAATGGATACTGTACAACAGTGGTCATATGTTTATTTTGTGTGACATGACACCTATTGGTGTTGCCTATGAACAGTATACACTGAATACACTGTGACAGAGGCAAAAAAAAAAAATATATAGAATAATAATAACAACAATAATGATTATGACCACGCATGCAAAACAGAGAGAGAGAAAAGACTACATTCTATAAGAATAATTACACAATACCCACTGTTACCAGTGTTATGATCCCAATTCATGTTCTAGGGGCAAAAGGGAAAGTCACTTTAAAGCAAAAAATGAACAGCGACAAACAAAAGTGAACCTATACTGAGTCCCAGCACACAATACACAAAGTAAGATTTCCAATACATTTATTTACAATAAGTGATAAATACAGTGCAAAAAGAATCCTAAACAAACAGCTCCAAAAGAAAAAGAAATGAAGCGTGTTCTTCAGGAGCAGGTAAAGCCAAAACAAACAAAAGATCACTAGCCGGTAGATGGACAACCTAATTAACCTACAACAATAAACAACACAACTCTTACCTTACTTCCTAACTAACAAAAAAACAAAACAAACAAACAAACAAACAAACAAACAAACAAAACAAAAAAAAAAAACAGGAGAAAAGAAAAATGGCACCCACTCCCTACTGCTCCAACACTCAACAATGGGCAAACAATTCAAAGCTGTACACTACAGCCACAAGACATTTAAGTTGACCTCGGTTTAAGCTTAACACATCAAAGCTGCCACTACAGCCGTAACAACACATTTAAGCTTCACATACACCAACAAGAGCAACACTCCAAGTCTGGTAACACAACAGTCTCAGGCTCTTGGGAGAAGAACTCTCTCCCAGTCTCTCTCTCCGGCTCTGCTTGAATACTGGATCCTCTTGCCATTGATGAGGAACAGCTGGTAGGTCCCATCACCTAGATGAGGACAGGGAGGAGCACAGGAAATTGGACAAAACATACAACAAAACTACAACTCCCAGCAGGCCGTTGGGTCCATTGGCAGCACACACACTCAATAAATCAATGAGTGACACTTACACATTATAAAACACAAATGCATACGCCCTGGGACGCAACACCAGTCAAATTAAATCATTAAAGGAAAATCCATCTTTCCAGTGCATACACAGAAAGCGGCATCAGATCTGGCATTCACTGTATTTACAATTGCATAAATAAAGCTATGAGATCGTTACAATTATAATATATTATAAAATATAAAAATAATAGATCACAATACTGTAGTTTATAGCCTAGGCTACTATATTTTAATCAAATAAATGCAGTCTGGGGGAGCGCATGAGACTTATTTCAAAAACATAAAAAAATCCAACTGACACACACACACACACACACACACACACACACACAAGTTTCAAGTTTTGAAAAAAATACAACAACAAACAGTAATATTGTAAAGTCTTATAACAATTGAATTTAAAATTATATTGGATTATGTAACTGTTCACAAAATTCAGGGTTCAATCGCTTTCTGTTGTTGCATTGAGACTCTGGTAGGGCTTTATTTTGAAATTCTAGTCAGCAAAATAGAGGGAAAACAAACAATATTGACAATATTGGTTATAAAATGTTACTCACCATGTTAATTTATTGTTAATTTGACTGTTTCGTTCCGTTCGCCTTACATACTTGATCATCGTGAGGTAAACATTACCTACGCCAATAGGAGGCGCTTAATAACAGTGACGTACGCCAATAGCAGCTGCAGAGCAGAAGCAATGTGGGAAATGCCGACTGTTTTAAGGAATAAACGCAGAATTTTTTGTTCTTATCGTGTTCAACACAATCTACACTCGATCGCGCGAGGATCTCCATCGTAAAAAATCGCAACTTGAATTTTTTTTTAGTTACCGTCGAAGTGAAAGACGGGTCCAGTCTGTGGTATAAATAGCTGCCGAGCGCCCTTTACTATTGTCGTTGAATGCGGACAGGCAGGAACTCACCCATTGATCGCTAGACGGATCGGCTGATCTGGCTGGGCATACTCCCATCGCAGCGCGACGATCTTTTTGCCTTTTTTTTAATACTACATTTAAATAGTCCAAGTAATGGATACTGTACAACAGTGGTCATATGTTTATTTTGTGTGACATGACACCTATTGGTGTTGCCTATGAACAGTATACACTGAATACACTGTGACAGAGGCAAAAAAAAAAAAAATATAGAATAATAATAACAACAATAATGATTATGACCACGCATGCAAAACAGAGAGAGAGAAAAGACTACATTCTATAAGAATAATTACACAATACCCACTGTTACCAGTGTTATGATCCCAATTCATGTTCTAGGGGCAAAAGGGAAAGTCACTTTAAAGCAAAAAATGAACAGCGACAAACAAAAGTGAACCTATACTGAGTCCCAGCACACAAAACACAAAGTAAGATTTCCAATACATTTATTTACAATAAGTGATAAATACAGTGCAAAAAGAATCCTAAACAAACAGCTCCAAAAGAAAAAGAAATGAAGCGTGTTCTTCAGGAGCAGGTAAAGCCAAAACAAACAAAAGATCACTAGCCGGTAGATGGACAACCTAATTAACCTACAACAATAAACAACACAACTCTTACCTTACTTCCTAACTAACAAAAAAACAAAACAAACAAACAAACAAACAAACAAACAAACAAAACAAAAAAAAAAAACAGGAGAAAAGAAAAATGGCACCCACTCCCTACTGCTCCAACACTCAACAATGGGCAAACAATTCAAAGCTGTACACTACAGCCACAAGACATTTAAGTTGACCTCGGTTTAAGCTTAACACATCAAAGCTGCCACTACAGCCGTAACAACACATTTAAGCTTCACATACACCAACAAGAGCAACACTCCAAGTCTGGTAACACAACAGTCTCAGGCTCTTGGGAGAAGAACTCTCTCCCAGTCTCTCTCTCCGGCTCTGCTTGAATACTGGATCCTCTTGCCATTGATGAGGAACAGCTGGTAGGTCCCATCACCTAGATGAGGACAGGGAGGAGCACAGGAAATTGGACAAAACATACAACAAAACTACAACTCCCAGCAGGCCGTTGGGTCCATTGGCAGCACACACACTCAATAAATCAATGAGTGACACTTACACATTATAAAACACAAATGCATACGCCCTGGGACGCAACACCAGTCAAATTAAATCATTAAAGGAAAATCCATCTTTCCAGTGCATACACAGAAAGCGGCATCAGATCTGGCATTCACTGTATTTACAATTGCATAAATAAAGCTATGAGATCGTTACAATTATAATATATTATAAAATATAAAAATAATAGATCACAATACTGTAGTTTATAGCCTAGGCTACTATATTTTAATCAAATAAATGCAGTCTGGGGGAGCGCATGAGACTTATTTCAAAAACATAAAAAAATCCAACTGACACACACACACACACACACACACACACACACACAAGTTTCAAGTTTTGAAAAAAATACAACAACAAACAGTAATATTGTAAAGTCTTATAACAATTGAATTTAAAATTATATTGGATTATGTAACTGTTCACAAAATTCAGGGTTCAATCGCTTTCTGTTGTTGCATTGAGACTCTGGTAGGGCTTTATTTTGAAATTCTAGTCAGCAAAATAGAGGGAAAACAAACAATATTGACAATATTGGTTATAAAATGTTACTCACCATGTTAATTTATTGTTAATTTGACTGTTTCGTTCCGTTCGCCTTACATACTTGATCATCGTGAGGTAAACATTACCTACGCCAATAGGAGGCGCTTAATAACAGTGACGTACGCCAATAGCAGCTGCAGAGCAGAAGCAATGTGGGAAATGCCGACTGTTTTAAGGAATAAACGCAGAATTTTTTGTTCTTATCGTGTTCAACACAATCTACACTCGATCGCGCGAGGATCTCCATCGTAAAAAATCGCAACTTGAATTTTTTTTTAGTTACCGTCGAAGTGAAAGACGGGTCCAGTCTGTGGTATAAATAGCTGCCGAGCGCCCTTTACTATTGTCGTTGAATGCGGACAGGCAGGAACTCACCCATTGATCGCTAGACGGATCGGCTGATCTGGCTGGGCATACTCCCATCGCAGCGCGACGATCTTTTTGCCTTTTTTTTAATACTACATTTAAATAGTCCAAGTAATGGATACTGTACAACAGTGGTCATATGTTTATTTTGTGTGACATGACACCTATTGGTGTTGCCTATGAACAGTATACACTGAATACACTGTGACAGAGGCAAAAAAAAAAATATATAGAATAATAATAACAACAATAATGATTATGACCACGCATGCAAAACAGAGAGAGAGAAAAGACTACATTCTATAAGAATAATTACACAATACCCACTGTTACCAGTGTTATGATCCCAATTCATGTTCTAGGGGCAAAAGGGAAAGTCACTTTAAAGCAAAAAATGAACAGCGACAAACAAAAGTGAACCTATACTGAGTCCCAGCACACAAAACACAAAGTAAGATTTCCAATACATTTATTTACAATAAGTGATAAATACAGTGCAAAAAGAATCCTAAACAAACAGCTCCAAAAGAAAAAGAAATGAAGCGTGTTCTTCAGGAGCAGGTAAAGCCAAAACAAACAAAAGATCACTAGCCGGTAGATGGACAACCTAATTAACCTACAACAATAAACAACACAACTCTTACCTTACTTCCTAACTAACAAAAAAACAAAACAAACAAACAAACAAACAAACAAACAAACAAAACAAAAAAAAAAAACAGGAGAAAAGAAAAATGGCACCCACTCCCTACTGCTCCAACACTCAACAATGGGCAAACAATTCAAAGCTGTACACTACAGCCACAAGACATTTAAGTTGACCTCGGTTTAAGCTTAACACATCAAAGCTGCCACTACAGCCGTAACAACACATTTAAGCTTCACATACACCAACAAGAGCAACACTCCAAGTCTGGTAACACAACAGTCTCAGGCTCTTGGGAGAAGAACTCTCTCCCAGTCTCTCTCTCCGGCTCTGCTTGAATACTGGATCCTCTTGCCATTGATGAGGAACAGCTGGTAGGTCCCATCACCTAGATGAGGACAGGGAGGAGCACAGGAAATTGGACAAAACATACAACAAAACTACAACTCCCAGCAGGCCGTTGGGTCCATTGGCAGCACACACACTCAATAAATCAATGAGTGACACTTACACATTATAAAACACAAATGCATACGCCCTGGGACGCAACACCAGTCAAATTAAATCATTAAAGGAAAATCCATCTTTCCAGTGCATACACAGAAAGCGGCATCAGATCTGGCATTCACTGTATTTACAATTGCATAAATAAAGCTATGAGATCGTTACAATTATAATATATTATAAAATATAAAAATAATAGATCACAATACTGTAGTTTATAGCCTAGGCTACTATATTTTAATCAAATAAATGCAGTCTGGGGGAGCGCATGAGACTTATTTCAAAAACATAAAAAAATCCAACTGACACACACACACACACACACACACACACACACAAGTTTCAAGTTTTGAAAAAAATACAACAACAAACAGTAATATTGTAAAGTCTTATAACAATTGAATTTAAAATTATATTGGATTATGTAACTGTTCACAAAATTCAGGGTTCAATCGCTTTCTGTTGTTGCATTGAGACTCTGGTAGGGCTTTATTTTGAAATTCTAGTCAGCAAAATAGAGGGAAAACAAACAATATTGACAATATTGGTTATAAAATGTTACTCACCATGTTAATTTATTGTTAATTTGACTGTTTCGTTCCGTTCGCCTTACATACTTGATCATCGTGAGGTAAACATTACCTACGCCAATAGGAGGCGCTTAATAACAGTGACGTACGCCAATAGCAGCTGCAGAGCAGAAGCAATGTGGGAAATGCCGACTGTTTTAAGGAATAAACGCAGAATTTTTTGTTCTTATCGTGTTCAACACAATCTACACTCGATCGCGCGAGGATCTCCATCGTAAAAAATCGCAACTTGAATTTTTTTTTAGTTACCGTCGAAGTGAAAGACGGGTCCAGTCTGTGGTATAAATAGCTGCCGAGCGCCCTTTACTATTGTCGTTGAATGCGGACAGGCAGGAACTCACCCATTGATCGCTAGACGGATCGGCTGATCTGGCTGGGCATACTCCCATCGCAGCGCGACGATCTTTTTGCCTTTTTTTTAATACTACATTTAAATAGTCCAAGTAATGGATACTGTACAACAGTGGTCATATGTTTATTTTGTGTGACATGACACCTATTGGTGTTGCCTATGAACAGTATACACTGAATACACTGTGACAGAGGCAAAAAAAAAAATATATAGAATAATAATAACAACAATAATGATTATGACCACGCATGCAAAACAGAGAGAGAGAAAAGACTACATTCTATAAGAATAATTACACAATACCCACTGTTACCAGTGTTATGATCCCAATTCATGTTCTAGGGGCAAAAGGGAAAGTCACTTTAAAGCAAAAAATGAACAGCGACAAACAAAAGTGAACCTATACTGAGTCCCAGCACACAAAACACAAAGTAAGATTTCCAATACATTTATTTACAATAAGTGATAAATACAGTGCAAAAAGAATCCTAAACAAACAGCTCCAAAAGAAAAAGAAATGAAGCGTGTTCTTCAGGAGCAGGTAAAGCCAAAACAAACAAAAGATCACTAGCCGGTAGATGGACAACCTAATTAACCTACAACAATAAACAACACAACTCTTACCTTACTTCCTAACTAACAAAAAAACAAAACAAACAAACAAACAAACAAACAAACAAAACAAAAAAAAAAAACAGGAGAAAAGAAAAATGGCACCCACTCCCTACTGCTCCAACACTCAACAATGGGCAAACAATTCAAAGCTGTACACTACAGCCACAAGACATTTAAGTTGACCTCGGTTTAAGCTTAACACATCAAAGCTGCCACTACAGCCGTAACAACACATTTAAGCTTCACATACACCAACAAGAGCAACACTCCAAGTCTGGTAACACAACAGTCTCAGGCTCTTGGGAGAAGAACTCTCTCCCAGTCTCTCTCTCCGGCTCTGCTTGAATACTGGATCCTCTTGCCATTGATGAGGAACAGCTGGTAGGTCCCATCACCTAGATGAGGACAGGGAGGAGCACAGGAAATTGGACAAAACATACAACAAAACTACAACTCCCAGCAGGCCGTTGGGTCCATTGGCAGCACACACACTCAATAAATCAATGAGTGACACTTACACATTATAAAACACAAATGCATACGCCCTGGGACGCAACACCAGTCAAATTAAATCATTAAAGGAAAATCCATCTTTCCAGTGCATACACAGAAAGCGGCATCAGATCTGGCATTCACTGTATTTACAATTGCATAAATAAAGCTATGAGATCGTTACAATTATAATATATTATAAAATATAAAAATAATAGATCACAATACTGTAGTTTATAGCCTAGGCTACTATATTTTAATCAAATAAATGCAGTCTGGGGGAGCGCATGAGACTTATTTCAAAAACATAAAAAAATCCAACTGACACACACACACACACACACACACACACACAAGTTTCAAGTTTTGAAAAAAATACAACAACAAACAGTAATATTGTAAAGTCTTATAACAATTGAATTTAAAATTATATTGGATTATGTAACTGTTCACAAAATTCAGGGTTCAATCGCTTTCTGTTGTTGCATTGAGACTCTGGTAGGGCTTTATTTTGAAATTCTAGTCAGCAAAATAGAGGGAAAACAAACAATATTGACAATATTGGTTATAAAATGTTACTCACCATGTTAATTTATTGTTAATTTGACTGTTTCGTTCCGTTCGCCTTACATACTTGATCATCGTGAGGTAAACATTACCTACGCCAATAGGAGGCGCTTAATAACAGTGACGTACGCCAATAGCAGCTGCAGAGCAGAAGCAATGTGGGAAATGCCGACTGTTTTAAGGAATAAACGCAGAATTTTTTGTTCTTATCGTGTTCAACACAATCTACACTCGATCGCGCGAGGATCTCCATCGTAAAAAATCGCAACTTGAATTTTTTTTTAGTTACCGTCGAAGTGAAAGACGGGTCCAGTCTGTGGTATAAATAGCTGCCGAGCGCCCTTTACTATTGTCGTTGAATGCGGACAGGCAGGAACTCACCCATTGATCGCTAGACGGATCGAGATGGGTCTGTCTGCGGACTGCAAGAGAGGGGAGTAACAGGAAGTGGGCGTAACTTGAAGTGGGCGTAACTTGAAGTTGTCCAAATCACACAGAACCACACGATATGTCAAACTCAAAATGAGGAGATGTCGGCAAGATGCCAGCTCGTATAGAGACATTTAGTAATGTCGTAAGTTTAACATTTAAACCACATTATTAGATTACCCTTTGACTTTATGAATACACATAAATGACAGCTTGGCAAT
Source organism: Leuciscus leuciscus (assembly GCF_965113295.1). Classification (NCBI taxonomy): domain Eukaryota; kingdom Metazoa; phylum Chordata; class Actinopteri; order Cypriniformes; family Leuciscidae; genus Leuciscus; species Leuciscus leuciscus. The sequence goes on from NC_138725.1 coordinate 5,854,464, forward strand.
ATATTAAAGGTTTTTATTCAATATTATTTCCAAAAAAAAAATTCAGCACATGTAGTCAGAGGTACAGAAAAATAATAATAATTCAGCAAATAAGGAAATTGTTTTATTTATTTTAATCATGTTTGTTAAAAGTATGTTGAATGATGTTAGTTCATTTGTGCAACCATGTATTTGCTATAATGATGAAAATATTTGAAAACCAGTTAAAATCAAGTAGCCTAATGATGCAATCCTTAGTTTAAATCTTAACTTTTGAGTGTATGCAGAATTAAATGGATGAAAAATTGTCATGTCACATGTGATATTTTATTTAATGTGACAGAAAAAAAAGACAGTAACACCAGTGACACACAATGAATGACCAATGACATACATAAGACCAAAGATCATTATTCTTCAATAATAATAATAATAATAATAATAATAATATAATCCTTAAGGTTTTTTTTATAGCACAATTCACACCCAGCGGTAATTCAGGAAAAAAAATATCCGAATGCTCCACGTGAAACTTCGGTCTTCCGATCTTTTACCATCGTGTCAATTCTCAATTGATTTTGATTAATATGCGCGAGGGAGCGAGAGAGAGCCAGACAGTTTGAAGACGCGCGCGCGCGCGACCGGGGCTCTCTCTCTCTCTCTGCTCGTTCCTATCGCAAGCGCAGCAGTCATCTACATCATTTACCGATCAAATAAGGCTTTGGCGAGACAAAAAATCGCTTGTGAGAGAGACGCGTGAGTGACAGAGAGACGGAGGGAGAGCAGGGAAAGGAAATGCAGCTGAATGAATATGCTACGTGTTTTAAATAGCGAGCGTACTTTTTATTTTATTTTTTTTATAACGAAACGCAATATGTTGCGGCCGGTGTTGATTCTGTGGCGCACCGCCACGAATTAGTCTATGTGTGGGAAACACTGTTTGTTCTGTTTATGTTAAACTCGTGCGAGAGCGATTCAAAAGCATTCAGAACTATCATACACCGACCGGTCTGTGCCGCGCAGCTTTAAGTCGAAAAAAACAGTGAGCAACTTGAAGTGGACGTAACTTGAAATGACGTAACTTGAAGGGGCGTAACTTGAAGTGGGCGTAACTTGAAATGACGTAATTTGAAGGGGCGTAACTTGAAGTCTTGCAGGATGCAGACAGATTCTATTGGACGGATCGGCTGATCTGGCTGGGCATACTCCCATCGCAGCGCGACGATCTTTTTGCCTTTTTTTTAATACTACATTTAAATAGTCCAAGTAATGGATACTGTACAACAGTGGTCATATGTTTATTTTGTGTGACATGACACCTATTGGTGTTGCCTATGAACAGTATACACTGAATACACTGTGACAGAGGCAAAAAAAAAAAAAAAATAGAATAATAATAACAACAATAATGATTATGACCACGCATGCAAAACAGAGAGAGAGAAAAGACTACATTCTATAAGAATAATTACACAATACCCACTGTTACCAGTGTTATGATCCCAATTCATGTTCTAGGGGCAAAAGGGAAAGTCACTTTAAAGCAAAAAATGAACAGCGACAAACAAAAGTGAACCTATACTGAGTCCCAGCACACAAAACACAAAGTAAGATTTCCAATACATTTATTTACAATAAGTGATAAATACAGTGCAAAAAGAATCCTAAACAAACAGCTCCAAAAGAAAAAGAAATGAAGCGTGTTCTTCAGGAGCAGGTAAAGCCAAAACAAACAAAAGATCACTAGCCGGTAGATGGACAACCTAATTAACCTACAACAATAAACAACACAACTCTTACCTTACTTCCTAACTAACAAAAAAACAAAACAAACAAACAAACAAACAAACAAACAAACAAAACAAAAAAAAAAAACAGGAGAAAAGAAAAATGGCACCCACTCCCTACTGCTCCAACACTCAACAATGGGCAAACAATTCAAAGCTGTACACTACAGCCACAAGACATTTAAGTTGACCTCGGTTTAAGCTTAACACATCAAAGCTGCCACTACAGCCGTAACAACACATTTAAGCTTCACATACACCAACAAGAGCAACACTCCAAGTCTGGTAACACAACAGTCTCAGGCTCTTGGGAGAAGAACTCTCTCCCAGTCTCTCTCTCCGGCTCTGCTTGAATACTGGATCCTCTTGCCATTGATGAGGAACAGCTGGTAGGTCCCATCACCTAGATGAGGACAGGGAGGAGCACAGGAAATTGGACAAAACATACAACAAAACTACAACTCCCAGCAGGCCGTTGGGTCCATTGGCAGCACACACACTCAATAAATCAATGAGTGACACTTACACATTATAAAACACAAATGCATACGCCCTGGGACGCAACACCAGTCAAATTAAATCATTAAAGGAAAATCCATCTTTCCAGTGCATACACAGAAAGCGGCATCAGATCTGGCATTCACTGTATTTACAATTGCATAAATAAAGCTATGAGATCGTTACAATTATAATATATTATAAAATATAAAAATAATAGATCACAATACTGTAGTTTATAGCCTAGGCTACTATATTTTAATCAAATAAATGCAGTCTGGGGGAGCGCATGAGACTTATTTCAAAAACATAAAAAAATCCAACTGACACACACACACACACACACACACACACACACAAGTTTCAAGTTTTGAAAAAAATACAACAACAAACAGTAATATTGTAAAGTCTTATAACAATTGAATTTAAAATTATATTGGATTATGTAACTGTTCACAAAATTCAGGGTTCAATCGCTTTCTGTTGTTGCATTGAGACTCTGGTAGGGCTTTATTTTGAAATTCTAGTCAGCAAAATAGAGGGAAAACAAACAATATTGACAATATTGGTTATAAAATGTTACTCACCATGTTAATTTATTGTTAATTTGACTGTTTCGTTCCGTTCGCCTTACATACTTGATCATCGTGAGGTAAACATTACCTACGCCAATAGGAGGCGCTTAATAACAGTGACGTACGCCAATAGCAGCTGCAGAGCAGAAGCAATGTGGGAAATGCCGACTGTTTTAAGGAATAAACGCAGAATTTTTTGTTCTTATCGTGTTCAACACAATCTACACTCGATCGCGCGAGGATCTCCATCGTAAAAAATCGCAACTTGAATTTTTTTTTAGTTACCGTCGAAGTGAAAGACGGGTCCAGTCTGTGGTATAAATAGCTGCCGAGCGCCCTTTACTATTGTCGTTGAATGCGGACAGGCAGGAACTCACCCATTGATCGCTAGACGGATCGGCTGATCTGGCTGGGCATACTCCCATCGCAGCGCGACGATCTTTTTGCCTTTTTTTTAATACTACATTTAAATAGTCCAAGTAATGGATACTGTACAACAGTGGTCATATGTTTATTTTGTGTGACATGACACCTATTGGTGTTGCCTATGAACAGTATACACTGAATACACTGTGACAGAGGCAAAAAAAAAAAAAAAATAGAATAATAATAACAACAATAATGATTATGACCACGCATGCAAAACAGAGAGAGAGAAAAGACTACATTCTATAAGAATAATTACACAATACCCACTGTTACCAGTGTTATGATCCCAATTCATGTTCTAGGGGCAAAAGGGAAAGTCACTTTAAAGCAAAAAATGAACAGCGACAAACAAAAGTGAACCTATACTGAGTCCCAGCACACAAAACACAAAGTAAGATTTCCAATACATTTATTTACAATAAGTGATAAATACAGTGCAAAAAGAATCCTAAACAAACAGCTCCAAAAGAAAAAGAAATGAAGCGTGTTCTTCAGGAGCAGGTAAAGCCAAAACAAACAAAAGATCACTAGCCGGTAGATGGACAACCTAATTAACCTACAACAATAAACAACACAACTCTTACCTTACTTCCTAACTAACAAAAAAACAAAACAAACAAACAAACAAACAAACAAACAAACAAAACAAAAAAAAAAAACAGGAGAAAAGAAAAATGGCACCCACTCCCTACTGCTCCAACACTCAACAATGGGCAAACAATTCAAAGCTGTACACTACAGCCACAAGACATTTAAGTTGACCTCGGTTTAAGCTTAACACATCAAAGCTGCCACTACAGCCGTAACAACACATTTAAGCTTCACATACACCAACAAGAGCAACACTCCAAGTCTGGTAACACAACAGTCTCAGGCTCTTGGGAGAAGAACTCTCTCCCAGTCTCTCTCTCCGGCTCTGCTTGAATACTGGATCCTCTTGCCATTGATGAGGAACAGCTGGTAGGTCCCATCACCTAGATGAGGACAGGGAGGAGCACAGGAAATTGGACAAAACATACAACAAAACTACAACTCCCAGCAGGCCGTTGGGTCCATTGGCAGCACACACACTCAATAAATCAATGAGTGACACTTACACATTATAAAACACAAATGCATACGCCCTGGGACGCAACACCAGTCAAATTAAATCATTAAAGGAAAATCCATCTTTCCAGTGCATACACAGAAAGCGGCATCAGATCTGGCATTCACTGTATTTACAATTGCATAAATAAAGCTATGAGATCGTTACAATTATAATATATTATAAAATATAAAAATAATAGATCACAATACTGTAGTTTATAGCCTAGGCTACTATATTTTAATCAAATAAATGCAGTCTGGGGGAGCGCATGAGACTTATTTCAAAAACATAAAAAAATCCAACTGACACACACACACACACACACACACACACACACAAGTTTCAAGTTTTGAAAAAAATACAACAACAAACAGTAATATTGTAAAGTCTTATAACAATTGAATTTAAAATTATATTGGATTATGTAACTGTTCACAAAATTCAGGGTTCAATCGCTTTCTGTTGTTGCATTGAGACTCTGGTAGGGCTTTATTTTGAAATTCTAGTCAGCAAAATAGAGGGAAAACAAACAATATTGACAATATTGGTTATAAAATGTTACTCACCATGTTAATTTATTGTTAATTTGACTGTTTCGTTCCGTTCGCCTTACATACTTGATCATCGTGAGGTAAACATTACCTACGCCAATAGGAGGCGCTTAATAACAGTGACGTACGCCAATAGCAGCTGCAGAGCAGAAGCAATGTGGGAAATGCCGACTGTTTTAAGGAATAAACGCAGAATTTTTTGTTCTTATCGTGTTCAACACAATCTACACTCGATCGCGCGAGGATCTCCATCGTAAAAAATCGCAACTTGAATTTTTTTTTAGTTACCGTCGAAGTGAAAGACGGGTCCAGTCTGTGGTATAAATAGCTGCCGAGCGCCCTTTACTATTGTCGTTGAATGCGGACAGGCAGGAACTCACCCATTGATCGCTAGACGGATCGGCTGATCTGGCTGGGCATACTCCCATCGCAGCGCGACGATCTTTTTGCCTTTTTTTTAATACTACATTTAAATAGTCCAAGTAATGGATACTGTACAACAGTGGTCATATGTTTATTTTGTGTGACATGACACCTATTGGTGTTGCCTATGAACAGTATACACTGAATACACTGTGACAGAGGCAAAAAAAAAAATATATAGAATAATAATAACAACAATAATGATTATGACCACGCATGCAAAACAGAGAGAGAGAAAAGACTACATTCTATAAGAATAATTACACAATACCCACTGTTACCAGTGTTATGATCCCAATTCATGTTCTAGGGGCAAAAGGGAAAGTCACTTTAAAGCAAAAAATGAACAGCGACAAACAAAAGTGAACCTATACTGAGTCCCAGCACACAAAACACAAAGTAAGATTTCCAATACATTTATTTACAATAAGTGATAAATACAGTGCAAAAAGAATCCTAAACAAACAGCTCCAAAAGAAAAAGAAATGAAGCGTGTTCTTCAGGAGCAGGTAAAGCCAAAACAAACAAAAGATCACTAGCCGGTAGATGGACAACCTAATTAACCTACAACAATAAACAACACAACTCTTACCTTACTTCCTAACTAACAAAAAAACAAAACAAACAAACAAACAAACAAACAAACAAACAAAACAAAAAAAAAAAACAGGAGAAAAGAAAAATGGCACCCACTCCCTACTGCTCCAACACTCAACAATGGGCAAACAATTCAAAGCTGTACACTACAGCCACAAGACATTTAAGTTGACCTCGGTTTAAGCTTAACACATCAAAGCTGCCACTACAGCCGTAACAACACATTTAAGCTTCACATACACCAACAAGAGCAACACTCCAAGTCTGGTAACACAACAGTCTCAGGCTCTTGGGAGAAGAACTCTCTCCCAGTCTCTCTCTCCGGCTCTGCTTGAATACTGGATCCTCTTGCCATTGATGAGGAACAGCTGGTAGGTCCCATCACCTAGATGAGGACAGGGAGGAGCACAGGAAATTGGACAAAACATACAACAAAACTACAACTCCCAGCAGGCCGTTGGGTCCATTGGCAGCACACACACTCAATAAATCAATGAGTGACACTTACACATTATAAAACACAAATGCATACGCCCTGGGACGCAACACCAGTCAAATTAAATCATTAAAGGAAAATCCATCTTTCCAGTGCATACACAGAAAGCGGCATCAGATCTGGCATTCACTGTATTTACAATTGCATAAATAAAGCTATGAGATCGTTACAATTATAATATATTATAAAATATAAAAATAATAGATCACAATACTGTAGTTTATAGCCTAGGCTACTATATTTTAATCAAATAAATGCAGTCTGGGGGAGCGCATGAGACTTATTTCAAAAACATAAAAAAATCCAACTGACACACACACACACACACACACACACACACACACACAAGTTTCAAGTTTTGAAAAAAATACAACAACAAACAGTAATATTGTAAAGTCTTATAACAATTGAATTTAAAATTATATTGGATTATGTAACTGTTCACAAAATTCAGGGTTCAATCGCTTTCTGTTGTTGCATTGAGACTCTGGTAGGGCTTTATTTTGAAATTCTAGTCAGCAAAATAGAGGGAAAACAAACAATATTGACAATATTGGTTATAAAATGTTACTCACCATGTTAATTTATTGTTAATTTGACTGTTTCGTTCCGTTCGCCTTACATACTTGATCATCGTGAGGTAAACATTACCTACGCCAATAGGAGGCGCTTAATAACAGTGACGTACGCCAATAGCAGCTGCAGAGCAGAAGCAATGTGGGAAATGCCGACTGTTTTAAGGAATAAACGCAGAATTTTTTGTTCTTATCGTGTTCAACACAATCTACACTCGATCGCGCGAGGATCTCCATCGTAAAAAATCGCAACTTGAATTTTTTTTTAGTTACCGTCGAAGTGAAAGACGGGTCCAGTCTGTGGTATAAATAGCTGCCGAGCGCCCTTTACTATTGTCGTTGAATGCGGACAGGCAGGAACTCACCCATTGATCGCTAGACGGATCGGCTGATCTGGCTGGGCATACTCCCATCGCAGCGCGACGATCTTTTTGCCTTTTTTTTAATACTACATTTAAATAGTCCAAGTAATGGATACTGTACAACAGTGGTCATATGTTTATTTTGTGTGACATGACACCTATTGGTGTTGCCTATGAACAGTATACACTGAATACACTGTGACAGAGGCAAAAAAAAAAATATATAGAATAATAATAACAACAATAATGATTATGACCACGCATGCAAAACAGAGAGAGAGAAAAGACTACATTCTATAAGAATAATTACACAATACCCACTGTTACCAGTGTTATGATCCCAATTCATGTTCTAGGGGCAAAAGGGAAAGTCACTTTAAAGCAAAAAATGAACAGCGACAAACAAAAGTGAACCTATACTGAGTCCCAGCACACAAAACACAAAGTAAGATTTCCAATACATTTATTTACAATAAGTGATAAATACAGTGCAAAAAGAATCCTAAACAAACAGCTCCAAAAGAAAAAGAAATGAAGCGTGTTCTTCAGGAGCAGGTAAAGCCAAAACAAACAAAAGATCACTAGCCGGTAGATGGACAACCTAATTAACCTACAACAATAAACAACACAACTCTTACCTTACTTCCTAACTAACAAAAAAACAAAACAAACAAACAAACAAACAAACAAACAAACAAAACAAAAAAAAAAAACAGGAGAAAAGAAAAATGGCACCCACTCCCTACTGCTCCAACACTCAACAATGGGCAAACAATTCAAAGCTGTACACTACAGCCACAAGACATTTAAGTTGACCTCGGTTTAAGCTTAACACATCAAAGCTGCCACTACAGCCGTAACAACACATTTAAGCTTCACATACACCAACAAGAGCAACACTCCAAGTCTGGTAACACAACAGTCTCAGGCTCTTGGGAGAAGAACTCTCTCCCAGTCTCTCTCTCCGGCTCTGCTTGAATACTGGATCCTCTTGCCATTGATGAGGAACAGCTGGTAGGTCCCATCACCTAGATGAGGACAGGGAGGAGCACAGGAAATTGGACAAAACATACAACAAAACTACAACTCCCAGCAGGCCGTTGGGTCCATTGGCAGCACACACACTCAATAAATCAATGAGTGACACTTACACATTATAAAACACAAATGCATACGCCCTGGGACGCAACACCAGTCAAATTAAATCATTAAAGGAAAATCCATCTTTCCAGTGCATACACAGAAAGCGGCATCAGATCTGGCATTCACTGTATTTACAATTGCATAAATAAAGCTATGAGATCGTTACAATTATAATATATTATAAAATATAAAAATAATAGATCACAATACTGTAGTTTATAGCCTAGGCTACTATATTTTAATCAAATAAATGCAGTCTGGGGGAGCGCATGAGACTTATTTCAAAAACATAAAAAAATCCAACTGACACACACACACACACACACACACACACACACAAGTTTCAAGTTTTGAAAAAAATACAACAACAAACAGTAATATTGTAAAGTCTTATAACAATTGAATTTAAAATTATATTGGATTATGTAACTGTTCACAAAATTCAGGGTTCAATCGCTTTCTGTTGTTGCATTGAGACTCTGGTAGGGCTTTATTTTGAAATTCTAGTCAGCAAAATAGAGGGAAAACAAACAATATTGACAATATTGGTTATAAAATGTTACTCACCATGTTAATTTATTGTTAATTTGACTGTTTCGTTCCGTTCGCCTTACATACTTGATCATCGTGAGGTAAACATTACCTACGCCAATAGGAGGCGCTTAATAACAGTGACGTACGCCAATAGCAGCTGCAGAGCAGAAGCAATGTGGGAAATGCCGACTGTTTTAAGGAATAAACGCAGAATTTTTTGTTCTTATCGTGTTCAACACAATCTACACTCGATCGCGCGAGGATCTCCATCGTAAAAAATCGCAACTTGAATTTTTTTTTAGTTACCGTCGAAGTGAAAGACGGGTCCAGTCTGTGGTATAAATAGCTGCCGAGCGCCCTTTACTATTGTCGTTGAATGCGGACAGGCAGGAACTCACCCATTGATCGCTAGACGGATCGGCTGATCTGGCTGGGCATACTCCCATCGCAGCGCGACGATCTTTTTGCCTTTTTTTTAATACTACATTTAAATAGTCCAAGTAATGGATACTGTACAACAGTGGTCATATGTTTATTTTGTGTGACATGACACCTATTGGTGTTGCCTATGAACAGTATACACTGAATACACTGTGACAGAGGCAAAAAAAAAAATATATAGAATAATAATAACAACAATAATGATTATGACCACGCATGCAAAACAGAGAGAGAGAAAAGACTACATTCTATAAGAATAATTACACAATACCCACTGTTACCAGTGTTATGATCCCAATTCATGTTCTAGGGGCAAAAGGGAAAGTCACTTTAAAGCAAAAAATGAACAGCGACAAACAAAAGTGAACCTATACTGAGTCCCAGCACACAAAACACAAAGTAAGATTTCCAATACATTTATTTACAATAAGTGATAAATACAGTGCAAAAAGAATCCTAAACAAACAGCTCCAAAAGAAAAAGAAATGAAGCGTGTTCTTCAGGAGCAGGTAAAGCCAAAACAAACAAAAGATCACTAGCCGGTAGATGGACAACCTAATTAACCTACAACAATAAACAACACAACTCTTACCTTACTTCCTAACTAACAAAAAAACAAAACAAACAAACAAACAAACAAACAAAACAAAAAAAAAAAACAGGAGAAAAGAAAAATGGCACCCACTCCCTACTGCTCCAACACTCAACAATGGGCAAACAATTCAAAGCTGTACACTACAGCCACAAGACATTTAAGTTGACCTCGGTTTAAGCTTAACACATCAAAGCTGCCACTACAGCCGTAACAACACATTTAAGCTTCACATACACCAACAAGAGCAACACTCCAAGTCTGGTAACACAACAGTCTCAGGCTCTTGGGAGAAGAACTCTCTCCCAGTCTCTCTCTCCGGCTCTGCTTGAATACTGGATCCTCTTGCCATTGATGAGGAACAGCTGGTAGGTCCCATCACCTAGATGAGGACAGGGAGGAGCACAGGAAATTGGACAAAACATACAACAAAACTACAACTCCCAGCAGGCCGTTGGGTCCATTGGCAGCACACACACTCAATAAATCAATGAGTGACACTTACACATTATAAAACACAAATGCATACGCCCTGGGACGCAACACCAGTCAAATTAAATCATTAAAGGAAAATCCATCTTTCCAGTGCATACACAGAAAGCGGCATCAGATCTGGCATTCACTGTATTTACAATTGCATAAATAAAGCTATGAGATCGTTACAATTATAATATATTATAAAATATAAAAATAATAGATCACAATACTGTAGTTTATAGCCTAGGCTACTATATTTTAATCAAATAAATGCAGTCTGGGGGAGCGCATGAGACTTATTTCAAAAACATAAAAAAATCCAACTGACACACACACACACACACACACACACACACACACAAGTTTCAAGTTTTGAAAAAAATACAACAACAAACAGTAATATTGTAAAGTCTTATAACAATTGAATTTAAAATTATATTGGATTATGTAACTGTTCACAAAATTCAGGGTTCAATCGCTTTCTGTTGTTGCATTGAGACTCTGGTAGGGCTTTATTTTGAAATTCTAGTCAGCAAAATAGAGGGAAAACAAACAATATTGACAATATTGGTTATAAAATGTTACTCACCATGTTAATTTATTGTTAATTTGACTGTTTCGTTCCGTTCGCCTTACATACTTGATCATCGTGAGGTAAACATTACCTACGCCAATAGGAGGCGCTTAATAACAGTGACGTACGCCAATAGCAGCTGCAGAGCAGAAGCAATGTGGGAAATGCCGACTGTTTTAAGGAATAAACGCAGAATTTTTTGTTCTTATCGTGTTCAACACAATCTACACTCGATCGCGCGAGGATCTCCATCGTAAAAAATCGCAACTTGAATTTTTTTTTAGTTACCGTCGAAGTGAAAGACGGGTCCAGTCTATGGTATAAATAGCTGCCGAGCGCCCTTTACTATTGTCGTTGAATGCGGACAGGCAGGAACTCACCCATTGATCGCTAGACGGATCGGCTGATCTGGCTGGGCATACTCCCATCGCAGCGCGACGATCTTTTTGCCTTTTTTTTAATACTACATTTAAATAGTCCAAGTAATGGATACTGTACAACAGTGGTCATATGTTTATTTTGTGTGACATGACACCTATTGGTGTTGCCTATGAACAGTATACACTGAATACACTGTGACAGAGGCAACAAAAAAAAAAATATAGAATAATAATAACAACAATAATGATTATGACCACGCATGCAAAACAGAGAGAGAGAAAAGACTACATTCTATAAGAATAATTACACAATACCCACTGTTACCAGTGTTATGATCCCAATTCATGTTCTAGGGGCAAAAGGGAAAGTCACTTTAAAGCAAAAAATGAACAGCGACAAACAAAAGTGAACCTATACTGAGTCCCAGCACACAAAACACAAAGTAAGATTTCCAATACATTTATTTACAATAAGTGATAAATACAGTGCAAAAAGAATCCTAAACAAACAGCTCCAAAAGAAAAAGAAATGAAGCGTGTTCTTCAGGAGCAGGTAAAGCCAAAACAAACAAAAGATCACTAGCCGGTAGATGGACAACCTAATTAACCTGACAACAATAAACAACACAACTCTTACCTTACTTCCTAACTAACAAAAAAACAAAACAAACAAACAAACAAACAAACAAAACAAAAAAAAAAAACAGGAGAAAAGAAAAATGGCACCCACTCCCTACTGCTCCAACACTCAACAATGGGCAAACAATTCAAAGCTGTACACTACAGCCACAAGACATTTAAGTTGACCTCGGTTTAAGCTTAACACATCAAAGCTGCCACTACAGCCGTAACAACACATTTAAGCTTCACATACACCAACAAGAGCAACACTCCAAGTCTGGTAACACAACAGTCTCAGGCTCTTGGGAGAAGAACTCTCTCCCAGTCTCTCTCTCCGGCTCTGCTTGAATACTGGATCCTCTTGCCATTGATGAGGAACAGCTGGTAGGTCCCATCACCTAGATGAGGACAGGGAGGAGCACAGGAAATTGGACAAAACATACAACAAAACTACAACTCCCAGCAGGCCGTTGGGTCCATTGGCAGCACACACACTCAATAAATCAATGAGTGACACTTACACATTATAAAACACAAATGCATACGCCCTGGGACGCAACACCAGTCAAATTAAATCATTAAAGGAAAATCCATCTTTCCAGTGCATACACAGAAAGCGGCATCAGATCTGGCATTCACTGTATTTACAATTGCATAAATAAAGCTATGAGATCGTTACAATTATAATATATTATAAAATATAAAAATAATAGATCACAATACTGTAGTTTATAGCCTAGGCTACTATATTTTAATCAAATAAATGCAGTCTGGGGGAGCGCATGAGACTTATTTCAAAAACATAAAAAAATCCAACTGACACACACACACACACACACACACACACACACAAGTTTCAAGTTTTGAAAAAAATACAACAACAAACAGTAATATTGTAAAGTCTTATAACAATTGAATTTAAAATTATATTGGATTATGTAACTGTTCACAAAATTCAGGGTTCAATCGCTTTCTGTTGTTGCATTGAGACTCTGGTAGGGCTTTATTTTGAAATTCTAGTCAGCAAAATAGAGGGAAAACAAACAATATTGACAATATTGGTTATAAAATGTTACTCACCATGTTAATTTATTGTTAATTTGACTGTTTCGTTCCGTTCGCCTTACATACTTGATCATCGTGAGGTAAACATTACCTACGCCAATAGGAGGCGCTTAATAACAGTGACGTACGCCAATAGCAGCTGCAGAGCAGAAGCAATGTGGGAAATGCCGACTGTTTTAAGGAATAAACGCAGAATTTTTTGTTCTTATCGTGTTCAACACAATCTACACTCGATCGCGCGAGGATCTCCATCGTAAAAAATCGCAACTTGAATTTTTTTTTAGTTACCGTCGAAGTGAAAGACGGGTCCAGTCTGTGGTATAAATAGCTGCCGAGCGCCCTTTACTATTGTCGTTGAATGCGGACAGGCAGGAACTCACCCATTGATCGCTAGACGGATCGGCTGATCTGGCTGGGCATACTCCCATCGCAGCGCGACGATCTTTTTGCCTTTTTTTTAATACTACATTTAAATAGTCCAAGTAATGGATACTGTACAACAGTGGTCATATGTTTATTTTGTGTGACATGACACCTATTGGTGTTGCCTATGAACAGTATACACTGAATACACTGTGACAGAGGCAAAAAAAAAAAAAATATAGAATAATAATAACAACAATAATGATTATGACCACGCATGCAAAACAGAGAGAGAGAAAAGACTACATTCTATAAGAATAATTACACAATACCCACTGTTACCAGTGTTATGATCCCAATTCATGTTCTAGGGGCAAAAGGGAAAGTCACTTTAAAGCAAAAAATGAACAGCGACAAACAAAAGTGAACCTATACTGAGTCCCAGCACACAAAACACAAAGTAAGATTTCCAATACATTTATTTACAATAAGTGATAAATACAGTGCAAAAAGAATCCTAAACAAACAGCTCCAAAAGAAAAAGAAATGAAGCGTGTTCTTCAGGAGCAGGTAAAGCCAAAACAAACAAAAGATCACTAGCCGGTAGATGGACAACCTAATTAACCTACAACAATAAACAACACAACTCTTACCTTACTTCCTAACTAACAAAAAAACAAAACAAACAAACAAACAAACAAACAAACAAACAAAACAAAAAAAAAAAACAGGAGAAAAGAAAAATGGCACCCACTCCCTACTGCTCCAACACTCAACAATGGGCAAACAATTCAAAGCTGTACACTACAGCCACAAGACATTTAAGTTGACCTCGGTTTAAGCTTAACACATCAAAGCTGCCACTACAGCCGTAACAACACATTTAAGCTTCACATACACCAACAAGAGCAACACTCCAAGTCTGGTAACACAACAGTCTCAGGCTCTTGGGAGAAGAACTCTCTCCCAGTCTCTCTCTCCGGCTCTGCTTGAATACTGGATCCTCTTGCCATTGATGAGGAACAGCTGGTAGGTCCCATCACCTAGATGAGGACAGGGAGGAGCACAGGAAATTGGACAAAACATACAACAAAACTACAACTCCCAGCAGGCCGTTGGGTCCATTGGCAGCACACACACTCAATAAATCAATGAGTGACACTTACACATTATAAAACACAAATGCATACGCCCTGGGACGCAACACCAGTCAAATTAAATCATTAAAGGAAAATCCATCTTTCCAGTGCATACACAGAAAGCGGCATCAGATCTGGCATTCACTGTATTTACAATTGCATAAATAAAGCTATGAGATCGTTACAATTATAATATATTATAAAATATAAAAATAATAGATCACAATACTGTAGTTTATAGCCTAGGCTACTATATTTTAATCAAATAAATGCAGTCTGGGGGAGCGCATGAGACTTATTTCAAAAACATAAAAAAATCCAACTGACACACACACACACACACACACACACACACACACAAGTTTCAAGTTTTGAAAAAAATACAACAACAAACAGTAATATTGTAAAGTCTTATAACAATTGAATTTAAAATTATATTGGATTATGTAACTGTTCACAAAATTCAGGGTTCAATCGCTTTCTGTTGTTGCATTGAGACTCTGGTAGGGCTTTATTTTGAAATTCTAGTCAGCAAAATAGAGGGAAAACAAACAATATTGACAATATTGGTTATAAAATGTTACTCACCATGTTAATTTATTGTTAATTTGACTGTTTCGTTCCGTTCGCCTTACATACTTGATCATCGTGAGGTAAACATTACCTACGCCAATAGGAGGCGCTTAATAACAGTGACGTACGCCAATAGCAGCTGCAGAGCAGAAGCAATGTGGGAAATGCCGACTGTTTTAAGGAATAAACGCAGAATTTTTTGTTCTTATCGTGTTCAACACAATCTACACTCGATCGCGCGAGGATCTCCATCGTAAAAAATCGCAACTTGAATTTTTTTTTAGTTACCGTCGAAGTGAAAGACGGGTCCAGTCTGTGGTATAAATAGCTGCCGAGCGCCCTTTACTATTGTCGTTGAATGCGGACAGGCAGGAACTCACCCATTGATCGCTAGACGGATCGGCTGATCTGGCTGGGCATACTCCCATCGCAGCGCGACGATCTTTTTGCCTTTTTTTTAATACTACATTTAAATAGTCCAAGTAATGGATACTGTACAACAGTGGTCATATGTTTATTTTGTGTGACATGACACCTATTGGTGTTGCCTATGAACAGTATACACTGAATACACTGTGACAGAGGCAACAAAAAAAAAAATATAGAATAATAATAACAACAATAATGATTATGACCACGCATGCAAAACAGAGAGAGAGAAAAGACTACATTCTATAAGAATAATTACACAATACCCACTGTTACCAGTGTTATGATCCCAATTCATGTTCTAGGGGCAAAAGGGAAAGTCACTTTAAAGCAAAAAATGAACAGCGACAAACAAAAGTGAACCTATACTGAGTCCCAGCACACAAAACACAAAGTAAGATTTCCAATACATTTATTTACAATAAGTGATAAATACAGTGCAAAAAGAATCCTAAACAAACAGCTCCAAAAGAAAAAGAAATGAAGCGTGTTCTTCAGGAGCAGGTAAAGCCAAAACAAACAAAAGATCACTAGCCGGTAGATGGACAACCTAATTAACCTGACAACAATAAACAACACAACTCTTACCTTACTTCCTAACTAACAAAAAAACAAAACAAACAAACAAACAAACAAACAAAACAAAAAAAAAAAACAGGAGAAAAGAAAAATGGCACCCACTCCCTACTGCTCCAACACTCAACAATGGGCAAACAATTCAAAGCTGTACACTACAGCCACAAGACATTTAAGTTGACCTCGGTTTAAGCTTAACACATCAAAGCTGCCACTACAGCCGTAACAACACATTTAAGCTTCACATACACCAACAAGAGCAACACTCCAAGTCTGGTAACACAACAGTCTCAGGCTCTTGGGAGAAGAACTCTCTCCCAGTCTCTCTCTCCGGCTCTGCTTGAATACTGGATCCTCTTGCCATTGATGAGGAACAGCTGGTAGGTCCCATCACCTAGATGAGGACAGGGAGGAGCACAGGAAATTGGACAAAACATACAACAAAACTACAACTCCCAGCAGGCCGTTGGGTCCATTGGCAGCACACACACTCAATAAATCAATGAGTGACACTTACACATTATAAAACACAAATGCATACGCCCTGGGGCAACACCAGTCAAATTAAATCATTAAAGGAAAATCCATCTTTCCAGTGCATACACAGAAAGCGGCATCAGATCTGGCATTCACTGTATTTACAATTGCATAAATAAAGCTATGAGATCGTTACAATTATAATATATTATAAAATATAAAAATAATAGATCACAATACTGTAGTTTATAGCCTAGGCTACTATATTTTAATCAAATAAATGCAGTCTGGGGGAGCGCATGAGACTTATTTCAAAAACATAAAAAAATCCAACTGACACACACACACACACACACACACACACACACACACAAGTTTCAAGTTTTGAAAAAAATACAACAACAAACAGTAATATTGTAAAGTCTTATAACAATTGAATTTAAAATTATATTGGATTATGTAACTGTTCACAAAATTCAGGGTTCAATCGCTTTCTGTTGTTGCATTGAGACTCTGGTAGGGCTTTATTTTGAAATTCTAGTCAGCAAAATAGAGGGAAAACAAACAATATTGACAATATTGGTTATAAAATGTTACTCACCATGTTAATTTATTGTTAATTTGACTGTTTCGTTCCGTTCGCCTTACATACTTGATCATCGTGAGGTAAACATTAC
The DNA here is from genome assembly GCF_965113295.1 of Leuciscus leuciscus. Lineage (NCBI taxonomy): Eukaryota > Metazoa > Chordata > Actinopteri > Cypriniformes > Leuciscidae > Leuciscus > Leuciscus leuciscus. The sequence continues at coordinate 5,871,887 of NC_138725.1, forward strand.
CTACGCCAATAGGAGGCGCTTAATAACAGTGACGTACGCCAATAGCAGCTGCAGAGCAGAAGCAATGTGGGAAATGCCGACTGTTTTAAGGAATAAACGCAGAATTTTTTGTTCTTATCGTGTTCAACACAATCTACACTCGATCGCGCGAGGATCTCCATCGTAAAAAATCGCAACTTGAATTTTTTTTTAGTTACCGTCGAAGTGAAAGACGGGTCCAGTCTGTGGTATAAATAGCTGCCGAGCGCCCTTTACTATTGTCGTTGAATGCGGACAGGCAGGAACTCACCCATTGATCGCTAGACGGATCGGCTGATCTGGCTGGGCATACTCCCATCGCAGCGCGACGATCTTTTTGCCTTTTTTTTAATACTACATTTAAATAGTCCAAGTAATGGATACTGTACAACAGTGGTCATATGTTTATTTTGTGTGACATGACACCTATTGGTGTTGCCTATGAACAGTATACACTGAATACACTGTGACAGAGGCAACAAAAAAAAAAATATAGAATAATAATAACAACAATAATGATTATGACCACGCATGCAAAACAGAGAGAGAGAAAAGACTACATTCTATAAGAATAATTACACAATACCCACTGTTACCAGTGTTATGATCCCAATTCATGTTCTAGGGGCAAAAGGGAAAGTCACTTTAAAGCAAAAAATGAACAGCGACAAACAAAAGTGAACCTATACTGAGTCCCAGCACACAAAACACAAAGTAAGATTTCCAATACATTTATTTACAATAAGTGATAAATACAGTGCAAAAAGAATCCTAAACAAACAGCTCCAAAAGAAAAAGAAATGAAGCGTGTTCTTCAGGAGCAGGTAAAGCCAAAACAAACAAAAGATCACTAGCCGGTAGATGGACAACCTAATTAACCTGACAACAATAAACAACACAACTCTTACCTTACTTCCTAACTAACAAAAAAACAAAACAAACAAACAAACAAACAAACAAACAAACAAACAAAAAAAAAAAAAACAGGAGAAAAGAAAAATGGCACCCACTCCCTACTGCTCCAACACTCAACAATGGGCAAACAATTCAAAGCTGTACACTACAGCCACAAGACATTTAAGTTGACCTCGGTTTAAGCTTAACACATCAAAGCTGCCACTACAGCCGTAACAACACATTTAAGCTTCACATACACCAACAAGAGCAACACTCCAAGTCTGGTAACACAACAGTCTCAGGCTCTTGGGAGAAGAACTCTCTCCCAGTCTCTCTCTCCGGCTCTGCTTGAATACTGGATCCTCTTGCCATTGATGAGGAACAGCTGGTAGGTCCCATCACCTAGATGAGGACAGGGAGGAGCACAGGAAATTGGACAAAACATACAACAAAACTACAACTCCCAGCAGGCCGTTGGGTCCATTGGCAGCACACACACTCAATAAATCAATGAGTGACACTTACACATTATAAAACACAAATGCATACGCCCTGGGACGCAACACCAGTCAAATTAAATCATTAAAGGAAAATCCATCTTTCCAGTGCATACACAGAAAGCGGCATCAGATCTGGCATTCACTGTATTTACAATTGCATAAATAAAGCTATGAGATCGTTACAATTATAATATATTATAAAATATAAAAATAATAGATCACAATACTGTAGTTTATAGCCTAGGCTACTATATTTTAATCAAATAAATGCAGTCTGGGGGAGCGCATGAGACTTATTTCAAAAACATAAAAAAATCCAACTGACACACACACACACACACACACACACACACACACAAGTTTCAAGTTTTGAAAAAAATACAACAACAAACAGTAATATTGTAAAGTCTTATAACAATTGAATTTAAAATTATATTGGATTATGTAACTGTTCACAAAATTCAGGGTTCAATCGCTTTCTGTTGTTGCATTGAGACTCTGGTAGGGCTTTATTTTGAAATTCTAGTCAGCAAAATAGAGGGAAAACAAACAATATTGACAATATTGGTTATAAAATGTTACTCACCATGTTAATTTATTGTTAATTTGACTGTTTCGTTCCGTTCGCCTTACATACTTGATCATCGTGAGGTAAACATTACCTACGCCAATAGGAGGCGCTTAATAACAGTGACGTACGCCAATAGCAGCTGCAGAGCAGAAGCAATGTGGGAAATGCCGACTGTTTTAAGGAATAAACGCAGAATTTTTTGTTCTTATCGTGTTCAACACAATCTACACTCGATCGCGCGAGGATCTCCATCGTAAAAAATCGCAACTTGAATTTTTTTTTAGTTACCGTCGAAGTGAAAGACGGGTCCAGTCTGTGGTATAAATAGCTGCCGAGCGCCCTTTACTATTGTCGTTGAATGCGGACAGGCAGGAACTCACCCATTGATCGCTAGACGGATCGGCTGATCTGGCTGGGCATACTCCCATCGCAGCGCGACGATCTTTTTGCCTTTTTTTTAATACTACATTTAAATAGTCCAAGTAATGGATACTGTACAACAGTGGTCATATGTTTATTTTGTGTGACATGACACCTATTGGTGTTGCCTATGAACAGTATACACTGAATACACTGTGACAGAGGCAACAAAAAAAAAAATATAGAATAATAATAACAACAATAATGATTATGACCACGCATGCAAAACAGAGAGAGAGAAAAGACTACATTCTATAAGAATAATTACACAATACCCACTGTTACCAGTGTTATGATCCCAATTCATGTTCTAGGGGCAAAAGGGAAAGTCACTTTAAAGCAAAAAATGAACAGCGACAAACAAAAGTGAACCTATACTGAGTCCCAGCACACAAAACACAAAGTAAGATTTCCAATACATTTATTTACAATAAGTGATAAATACAGTGCAAAAAGAATCCTAAACAAACAGCTCCAAAAGAAAAAGAAATGAAGCGTGTTCTTCAGGAGCAGGTAAAGCCAAAACAAACAAAAGATCACTAGCCGGTAGATGGACAACCTAATTAACCTGACAACAATAAACAACACAACTCTTACCTTACTTCCTAACTAACAAAAAAACAAAACAAACAAACAAACAAACAAACAAAACAAAAAAAAAAAAACAGGAGAAAAGAAAAATGGCACCCACTCCCTACTGCTCCAACACTCAACAATGGGCAAACAATTCAAAGCTGTACACTACAGCCACAAGACATTTAAGTTGACCTCGGTTTAAGCTTAACACATCAAAGCTGCCACTACAGCCGTAACAACACATTTAAGCTTCACATACACCAACAAGAGCAACACTCCAAGTCTGGTAACACAACAGTCTCAGGCTCTTGGGAGAAGAACTCTCTCCCAGTCTCTCTCTCCGGCTCTGCTTGAATACTGGATCCTCTTGCCATTGATGAGGAACAGCTGGTAGGTCCCATCACCTAGATGAGGACAGGGAGGAGCACAGGAAATTGGACAAAACATACAACAAAACTACAACTCCCAGCAGGCCGTTGGGTCCATTGGCAGCACACACACTCAATAAATCAATGAGTGACACTTACACATTATAAAACACAAATGCATACGCCCTGGGACGCAACACCAGTCAAATTAAATCATTAAAGGAAAATCCATCTTTCCAGTGCATACACAGAAAGCGGCATCAGATCTGGCATTCACTGTATTTACAATTGCATAAATAAAGCTATGAGATCGTTACAATTATAATATATTATAAAATATAAAAATAATAGATCACAATACTGTAGTTTATAGCCTAGGCTACTATATTTTAATCAAATAAATGCAGTCTGGGGGAGCGCATGAGACTTATTTCAAAAACATAAAAAAATCCAACTGACACACACACACACACACACACACACACACACACAAGTTTCAAGTTTTGAAAAAAATACAACAACAAACAGTAATATTGTAAAGTCTTATAACAATTGAATTTAAAATTATATTGGATTATGTAACTGTTCACAAAATTCAGGGTTCAATCGCTTTCTGTTGTTGCATTGAGACTCTGGTAGGGCTTTATTTTGAAATTCTAGTCAGCAAAATAGAGGGAAAACAAACAATATTGACAATATTGGTTATAAAATGTTACTCACCATGTTAATTTATTGTTAATTTGACTGTTTCGTTCCGTTCGCCTTACATACTTGATCATCGTGAGGTAAACATTACCTACGCCAATAGGAGGCGCTTAATAACAGTGACGTACGCCAATAGCAGCTGCAGAGCAGAAGCAATGTGGGAAATGCCGACTGTTTTAAGGAATAAACGCAGAATTTTTTGTTCTTATCGTGTTCAACACAATCTACACTCGATCGCGCGAGGATCTCCATCGTAAAAAATCGCAACTTGAATTTTTTTTTAGTTACCGTCGAAGTGAAAGACGGGTCCAGTCTGTGGTATAAATAGCTGCCGAGCGCCCTTTACTATTGTCGTTGAATGCGGACAGGCAGGAACTCACCCATTGATCGCTAGACGGATCGGCTGATCTGGCTGGGCATACTCCCATCGCAGCGCGACGATCTTTTTGCCTTTTTTTTAATACTACATTTAAATAGTCCAAGTAATGGATACTGTACAACAGTGGTCATATGTTTATTTTGTGTGACATGACACCTATTGGTGTTGCCTATGAACAGTATACACTGAATACACTGTGACAGAGGCAACAAAAAAAAAAATATAGAATAATAATAACAACAATAATGATTATGACCACGCATGCAAAACAGAGAGAGAGAAAAGACTACATTCTATAAGAATAATTACACAATACCCACTGTTACCAGTGTTATGATCCCAATTCATGTTCTAGGGGCAAAAGGGAAAGTCACTTTAAAGCAAAAAATGAACAGCGACAAACAAAAGTGAACCTATACTGAGTCCCAGCACACAAAACACAAAGTAAGATTTCCAATACATTTATTTACAATAAGTGATAAATACAGTGCAAAAAGAATCCTAAACAAACAGCTCCAAAAGAAAAAGAAATGAAGCGTGTTCTTCAGGAGCAGGTAAAGCCAAAACAAACAAAAGATCACTAGCCGGTAGATGGACAACCTAATTAACCTGACAACAATAAACAACACAACTCTTACCTTACTTCCTAACTAACAAAAAAACAAAACAAACAAACAAACAAACAAACAAACAAACAAACAAACAAAACAAAAAAAAAAAACAGGAGAAAAGAAAAATGGCACCCACTCCCTACTGCTCCAACACTCAACAATGGGCAAACAATTCAAAGCTGTACACTACAGCCACAAGACATTTAAGTTGACCTCGGTTTAAGCTTAACACATCAAAGCTGCCACTACAGCCGTAACAACACATTTAAGCTTCACATACACCAACAAGAGCAACACTCCAAGTCTGGTAACACAACAGTCTCAGGCTCTTGGGAGAAGAACTCTCTCCCAGTCTCTCTCTCCGGCTCTGCTTGAATACTGGATCCTCTTGCCATTGATGAGGAACAGCTGGTAGGTCCCATCACCTAGATGAGGACAGGGAGGAGCACAGGAAATTGGACAAAACATACAACAAAACTACAACTCCCAGCAGGCCGTTGGGTCCATTGGCAGCACACACACTCAATAAATCAATGAGTGACACTTACACATTATAAAACACAAATGCATACGCCCTGGGACGCAACACCAGTCAAATTAAATCATTAAAGGAAAATCCATCTTTCCAGTGCATACACAGAAAGCGGCATCAGATCTGGCATTCACTGTATTTACAATTGCATAAATAAAGCTATGAGATCGTTACAATTATAATATATTATAAAATATAAAAATAATAGATCACAATACTGTAGTTTATAGCCTAGGCTACTATATTTTAATCAAATAAATGCAGTCTGGGGGAGCGCATGAGACTTATTTCAAAAACATAAAAAAATCCAACTGACACACACACACACACACACACACACACACACACACAGTTTCAAGTTTTGAAAAAAATACAACAACAAACAGTAATATTGTAAAGTCTTATAACAATTGAATTTAAAATTATATTGGATTATGTAACTGTTCACAAAATTCAGGGTTCAATCGCTTTCTGTTGTTGCATTGAGACTCTGGTAGGGCTTTATTTTGAAATTCTAGTCAGCAAAATAGAGGGAAAACAAACAATATTGACAATATTGGTTATAAAATGTTACTCACCATGTTAATTTATTGTTAATTTGACTGTTTCGTTCCGTTCGCCTTACATACTTGATCATCGTGAGGTAAACATTACCTACGCCAATAGGAGGCGCTTAATAACAGTGACGTACGCCAATAGCAGCTGCAGAGCAGAAGCAATGTGGGAAATGCCGACTGTTTTAAGGAATAAACGCAGAATTTTTTGTTCTTATCGTGTTCAACACAATCTACACTCGATCGCGCGAGGATCTCCATCGTAAAAAATCGCAACTTGAATTTTTTTTTAGTTACCGTCGAAGTGAAAGACGGGTCCAGTCTGTGGTATAAATAGCTGCCGAGCGCCCTTTACTATTGTCGTTGAATGCGGACAGGCAGGAACTCACCCATTGATCGCTAGACGGATCGGCTGATCTGGCTGGGCATACTCCCATCGCAGCGCGACGATCTTTTTGCCTTTTTTTTAATACTACATTTAAATAGTCCAAGTAATGGATACTGTACAACAGTGGTCATATGTTTATTTTGTGTGACATGACACCTATTGGTGTTGCCTATGAACAGTATACACTGAATACACTGTGACAGAGGCAACAAAAAAAAAAATATAGAATAATAATAACAACAATAATGATTATGACCACGCATGCAAAACAGAGAGAGAGAAAAGACTACATTCTATAAGAATAATTACACAATACCCACTGTTACCAGTGTTATGATCCCAATTCATGTTCTAGGGGCAAAAGGGAAAGTCACTTTAAAGCAAAAAATGAACAGCGACAAACAAAAGTGAACCTATACTGAGTCCCAGCACACAAAACACAAAGTAAGATTTCCAATACATTTATTTACAATAAGTGATAAATACAGTGCAAAAAGAATCCTAAACAAACAGCTCCAAAAGAAAAAGAAATGAAGCGTGTTCTTCAGGAGCAGGTAAAGCCAAAACAAACAAAAGATCACTAGCCGGTAGATGGACAACCTAATTAACCTGACAACAATAAACAACACAACTCTTACCTTACTTCCTAACTAACAAAAAAACAAAACAAACAAACAAACAAACAAACAAAACAAAAAAAAAAAACAGGAGAAAAGAAAAATGGCACCCACTCCCTACTGCTCCAACACTCAACAATGGGCAAACAATTCAAAGCTGTACACTACAGCCACAAGACATTTAAGTTGACCTCGGTTTAAGCTTAACACATCAAAGCTGCCACTACAGCCGTAACAACACATTTAAGCTTCACATACACCAACAAGAGCAACACTCCAAGTCTGGTAACACAACAGTCTCAGGCTCTTGGGAGAAGAACTCTCTCCCAGTCTCTCTCTCCGGCTCTGCTTGAATACTGGATCCTCTTGCCATTGATGAGGAACAGCTGGTAGGTCCCATCACCTAGATGAGGACAGGGAGGAGCACAGGAAATTGGACAAAACATACAACAAAACTACAACTCCCAGCAGGCCGTTGGGTCCATTGGCAGCACACACACTCAATAAATCAATGAGTGACACTTACACATTATAAAACACAAATGCATACGCCCTGGGACGCAACACCAGTCAAATTAAATCATTAAAGGAAAATCCATCTTTCCAGTGCATACACAGAAAGCGGCATCAGATCTGGCATTCACTGTATTTACAATTGCATAAATAAAGCTATGAGATCGTTACAATTATAATATATTATAAAATATAAAAATAATAGATCACAATACTGTAGTTTATAGCCTAGGCTACTATATTTTAATCAAATAAATGCAGTCTGGGGGAGCGCATGAGACTTATTTCAAAAACATAAAAAAATCCAACTGACACACACACACACACACACACACACACACACACAAGTTTCAAGTTTTGAAAAAAATACAACAACAAACAGTAATATTGTAAAGTCTTATAACAATTGAATTTAAAATTATATTGGATTATGTAACTGTTCACAAAATTCAGGGTTCAATCGCTTTCTGTTGTTGCATTGAGACTCTGGTAGGGCTTTATTTTGAAATTCTAGTCAGCAAAATAGAGGGAAAACAAACAATATTGACAATATTGGTTATAAAATGTTACTCACCATGTTAATTTATTGTTAATTTGACTGTTTCGTTCCGTTCGCCTTACATACTTGATCATCGTGAGGTAAACATTACCTACGCCAATAGGAGGCGCTTAATAACAGTGACGTACGCCAATAGCAGCTGCAGAGCAGAAGCAATGTGGGAAATGCCGACTGTTTTAAGGAATAAACGCAGAATTTTTTGTTCTTATCGTGTTCAACACAATCTACACTCGATCGCGCGAGGATCTCCATCGTAAAAAATCGCAACTTGAATTTTTTTTTAGTTACCGTCGAAGTGAAAGACGGGTCCAGTCTGTGGTATAAATAGCTGCCGAGCGCCCTTTACTATTGTCGTTGAATGCGGACAGGCAGGAACTCACCCATTGATCGCTAGACGGATCGGCTGATCTGGCTGGGCATACTCCCATCGCAGCGCGACGATCTTTTTGCCTTTTTTTTAATACTACATTTAAATAGTCCAAGTAATGGATACTGTACAACAGTGGTCATATGTTTATTTTGTGTGACATGACACCTATTGGTGTTGCCTATGAACAGTATACACTGAATACACTGTGACAGAGGCAACAAAAAAAAAAATATAGAATAATAATAACAACAATAATGATTATGACCACGCATGCAAAACAGAGAGAGAGAAAAGACTACATTCTATAAGAATAATTACACAATACCCACTGTTACCAGTGTTATGATCCCAATTCATGTTCTAGGGGCAAAAGGGAAAGTCACTTTAAAGCAAAAAATGAACAGCGACAAACAAAAGTGAACCTATACTGAGTCCCAGCACACAAAACACAAAGTAAGATTTCCAATACATTTATTTACAATAAGTGATAAATACAGTGCAAAAAGAATCCTAAACAAACAGCTCCAAAAGAAAAAGAAATGAAGCGTGTTCTTCAGGAGCAGGTAAAGCCAAAACAAACAAAAGATCACTAGCCGGTAGATGGACAACCTAATTAACCTGACAACAATAAACAACACAACTCTTACCTTACTTCCTAACTAACAAAAAAACAAAACAAACAAACAAACAAACAAACAAAACAAAAAAAAAAAACAGGAGAAAAGAAAAATGGCACCCACTCCCTACTGCTCCAACACTCAACAATGGGCAAACAATTCAAAGCTGTACACTACAGCCACAAGACATTTAAGTTGACCTCGGTTTAAGCTTAACACATCAAAGCTGCCACTACAGCCGTAACAACACATTTAAGCTTCACATACACCAACAAGAGCAACACTCCAAGTCTGGTAACACAACAGTCTCAGGCTCTTGGGAGAAGAACTCTCTCCCAGTCTCTCTCTCCGGCTCTGCTTGAATACTGGATCCTCTTGCCATTGATGAGGAACAGCTGGTAGGTCCCATCACCTAGATGAGGACAGGGAGGAGCACAGGAAATTGGACAAAACATACAACAAAACTACAACTCCCAGCAGGCCGTTGGGTCCATTGGCAGCACACACACTCAATAAATCAATGAGTGACACTTACACATTATAAAACACAAATGCATACGCCCTGGGACGCAACACCAGTCAAATTAAATCATTAAAGGAAAATCCATCTTTCCAGTGCATACACAGAAAGCGGCATCAGATCTGGCATTCACTGTATTTACAATTGCATAAATAAAGCTATGAGATCGTTACAATTATAATATATTATAAAATATAAAAATAATAGATCACAATACTGTAGTTTATAGCCTAGGCTACTATATTTTAATCAAATAAATGCAGTCTGGGGGAGCGCATGAGACTTATTTCAAAAACATAAAAAAATCCAACTGACACACACACACACACACACACACACACACACACAAGTTTCAAGTTTTGAAAAAAATACAACAACAAACAGTAATATTGTAAAGTCTTATAACAATTGAATTTAAAATTATATTGGATTATGTAACTGTTCACAAAATTCAGGGTTCAATCGCTTTCTGTTGTTGCATTGAGACTCTGGTAGGGCTTTATTTTGAAATTCTAGTCAGCAAAATAGAGGGAAAACAAACAATATTGACAATATTGGTTATAAAATGTTACTCACCATGTTAATTTATTGTTAATTTGACTGTTTCGTTCCGTTCGCCTTACATACTTGATCATCGTGAGGTAAACATTACCTACGCCAATAGGAGGCGCTTAATAACAGTGACGTACGCCAATAGCAGCTGCAGAGCAGAAGCAATGTGGGAAATGCCGACTGTTTTAAGGAATAAACGCAGAATTTTTTGTTCTTATCGTGTTCAACACAATCTACACTCGATCGCGCGAGGATCTCCATCGTAAAAAATCGCAACTTGAATTTTTTTTTAGTTACCGTCGAAGTGAAAGACGGGTCCAGTCTGTGGTATAAATAGCTGCCGAGCGCCCTTTACTATTGTCGTTGAATGCGGACAGGCAGGAACTCACCCATTGATCGCTAGACGGATCGGCTGATCTGGCTGGGCATACTCCCATCGCAGCGCGACGATCTTTTTGCCTTTTTTTTAATACTACATTTAAATAGTCCAAGTAATGGATACTGTACAACAGTGGTCATATGTTTATTTTGTGTGACATGACACCTATTGGTGTTGCCTATGAACAGTATACACTGAATACACTGTGACAGAGGCAACAAAAAAAAAAATATAGAATAATAATAACAACAATAATGATTATGACCACGCATGCAAAACAGAGAGAGAGAAAAGACTACATTCTATAAGAATAATTACACAATACCCACTGTTACCAGTGTTATGATCCCAATTCATGTTCTAGGGGCAAAAGGGAAAGTCACTTTAAAGCAAAAAATGAACAGCGACAAACAAAAGTGAACCTATACTGAGTCCCAGCACACAAAACACAAAGTAAGATTTCCAATACATTTATTTACAATAAGTGATAAATACAGTGCAAAAAGAATCCTAAACAAACAGCTCCAAAAGAAAAAGAAATGAAGCGTGTTCTTCAGGAGCAGGTAAAGCCAAAACAAACAAAAGATCACTAGCCGGTAGATGGACAACCTAATTAACCTGACAACAATAAACAACACAACTCTTACCTTACTTCCTAACTAACAAAAAAACAAAACAAACAAACAAACAAACAAACAAACAAACAAACAAACAAAACAAAAAAAAAAAACAGGAGAAAAGAAAAATGGCACCCACTCCCTACTGCTCCAACACTCAACAATGGGCAAACAATTCAAAGCTGTACACTACAGCCACAAGACATTTAAGTTGACCTCGGTTTAAGCTTAACACATCAAAGCTGCCACTACAGCCGTAACAACACATTTAAGCTTCACATACACCAACAAGAGCAACACTCCAAGTCTGGTAACACAACAGTCTCAGGCTCTTGGGAGAAGAACTCTCTCCCAGTCTCTCTCTCCGGCTCTGCTTGAATACTGGATCCTCTTGCCATTGATGAGGAACAGCTGGTAGGTCCCATCACCTAGATGAGGACAGGGAGGAGCACAGGAAATTGGACAAAACATACAACAAAACTACAACTCCCAGCAGGCCGTTGGGTCCATTGGCAGCACACACACTCAATAAATCAATGAGTGACACTTACACATTATAAAACACAAATGCATACGCCCTGGGACGCAACACCAGTCAAATTAAATCATTAAAGGAAAATCCATCTTTCCAGTGCATACACAGAAAGCGGCATCAGATCTGGCATTCACTGTATTTACAATTGCATAAATAAAGCTATGAGATCGTTACAATTATAATATATTATAAAATATAAAAATAATAGATCACAATACTGTAGTTTATAGCCTAGGCTACTATATTTTAATCAAATAAATGCAGTCTGGGGGAGCGCATGAGACTTATTTCAAAAACATAAAAAAATCCAACTGACACACACACACACACACACACACACACACACACAAGTTTCAAGTTTTGAAAAAAATACAACAACAAACAGTAATATTGTAAAGTCTTATAACAATTGAATTTAAAATTATATTGGATTATGTAACTGTTCACAAAATTCAGGGTTCAATCGCTTTCTGTTGTTGCATTGAGACTCTGGTAGGGCTTTATTTTGAAATTCTAGTCAGCAAAATAGAGGGAAAACAAACAATATTGACAATATTGGTTATAAAATGTTACTCACCATGTTAATTTATTGTTAATTTGACTGTTTCGTTCCGTTCGCCTTACATACTTGATCATCGTGAGGTAAACATTACCTACGCCAATAGGAGGCGCTTAATAACAGTGACGTACGCCAATAGCAGCTGCAGAGCAGAAGCAATGTGGGAAATGCCGACTGTTTTAAGGAATAAACGCAGAATTTTTTGTTCTTATCGTGTTCAACACAATCTACACTCGATCGCGCGAGGATCTCCATCGTAAAAAATCGCAACTTGAATTTTTTTTTAGTTACCGTCGAAGTGAAAGACGGGTCCAGTCTGTGGTATAAATAGCTGCCGAGCGCCCTTTACTATTGTCGTTGAATGCGGACAGGCAGGAACTCACCCATTGATCGCTAGACGGATCGGCTGATCTGGCTGGGCATACTCCCATCGCAGCGCGACGATCTTTTTGCCTTTTTTTTAATACTACATTTAAATAGTCCAAGTAATGGATACTGTACAACAGTGGTCATATGTTTATTTTGTGTGACATGACACCTATTGGTGTTGCCTATGAACAGTATACACTGAATACACTGTGACAGAGGCAACAAAAAAAAAAATATAGAATAATAATAACAACAATAATGATTATGACCACGCATGCAAAACAGAGAGAGAGAAAAGACTACATTCTATAAGAATAATTACACAATACCCACTGTTACCAGTGTTATGATCCCAATTCATGTTCTAGGGGCAAAAGGGAAAGTCACTTTAAAGCAAAAAATGAACAGCGACAAACAAAAGTGAACCTATACTGAGTCCCAGCACACAAAACACAAAGTAAGATTTCCAATACATTTATTTACAATAAGTGATAAATACAGTGCAAAAAGAATCCTAAACAAACAGCTCCAAAAGAAAAAGAAATGAAGCGTGTTCTTCAGGAGCAGGTAAAGCCAAAACAAACAAAAGATCACTAGCCGGTAGATGGACAACCTAATTAACCTGACAACAATAAACAACACAACTCTTACCTTACTTCCTAACTAACAAAAAAACAAAACAAACAAACAAACAAACAAACAAAACAAAAAAAAAAAACAGGAGAAAAGAAAAATGGCACCCACTCCCTACTGCTCCAACACTCAACAATGGGCAAACAATTCAAAGCTGTACACTACAGCCACAAGACATTTAAGTTGACCTCGGTTTAAGCTTAACACATCAAAGCTGCCACTACAGCCGTAACAACACATTTAAGCTTCACATACACCAACAAGAGCAACACTCCAAGTCTGGTAACACAACAGTCTCAGGCTCTTGGGAGAAGAACTCTCTCCCAGTCTCTCTCTCCGGCTCTGCTTGAATACTGGATCCTCTTGCCATTGATGAGGAACAGCTGGTAGGTCCCATCACCTAGATGAGGACAGGGAGGAGCACAGGAAATTGGACAAAACATACAACAAAACTACAACTCCCAGCAGGCCGTTGGGTCCATTGGCAGCACACACACTCAATAAATCAATGAGTGACACTTACACATTATAAAACACAAATGCATACGCCCTGGGACGCAACACCAGTCAAATTAAATCATTAAAGGAAAATCCATCTTTCCAGTGCATACACAGAAAGCGGCATCAGATCTGGCATTCACTGTATTTACAATTGCATAAATAAAGCTATGAGATCGTTACAATTATAATATATTATAAAATATAAAAATAATAGATCACAATACTGTAGTTTATAGCCTAGGCTACTATATTTTAATCAAATAAATGCAGTCTGGGGGAGCGCATGAGACTTATTTCAAAAACATAAAAAAATCCAACTGACACACACACACACACACACACACACACACACACAAGTTTCAAGTTTTGAAAAAAATACAACAACAAACAGTAATATTGTAAAGTCTTATAACAATTGAATTTAAAATTATATTGGATTATGTAACTGTTCACAAAATTCAGGGTTCAATCGCTTTCTGTTGTTGCATTGAGACTCTGGTAGGGCTTTATTTTGAAATTCTAGTCAGCAAAATAGAGGGAAAACAAACAATATTGACAATATTGGTTATAAAATGTTACTCACCATGTTAATTTATTGTTAATTTGACTGTTTCGTTCCGTTCGCCTTACATACTTGATCATCGTGAGGTAAACATTACCTACGCCAATAGGAGGCGCTTAATAACAGTGACGTACGCCAATAGCAGCTGCAGAGCAGAAGCAATGTGGGAAATGCCGACTGTTTTAAGGAATAAACGCAGAATTTTTTGTTCTTATCGTGTTCAACACAATCTACACTCGATCGCGCGAGGATCTCCATCGTAAAAAATCGCAACTTGAATTTTTTTTTAGTTACCGTCGAAGTGAAAGACGGGTCCAGTCTGTGGTATAAATAGCTGCCGAGCGCCCTTTACTATTGTCGTTGAATGCGGACAGGCAGGAACTCACCCATTGATCGCTAGACGGATCGGCTGATCTGGCTGGGCATACTCCCATCGCAGCGCGACGATCTTTTTGCCTTTTTTTTAATACTACATTTAAATAGTCCAAGTAATGGATACTGTACAACAGTGGTCATATGTTTATTTTGTGTGACATGACACCTATTGGTGTTGCCTATGAACAGTATACACTGAATACACTGTGACAGAGGCAACAAAAAAAAAAAAATAGAATAATAATAACAACAATAATGATTATGACCACGCATGCAAAACAGAGAGAGAGAAAAGACTACATTCTATAAGAATAATTACACAATACCCACTGTTACCAGTGTTATGATCCCAATTCATGTTCTAGGGGCAAAAGGGAAAGTCACTTTAAAGCAAAAAATGAACAGCGACAAACAAAAGTGAACCTATACTGAGTCCCAGCACACAAAACACAAAGTAAGATTTCCAATACATTTATTTACAATAAGTGATAAATACAGTGCAAAAAGAATCCTAAACAAACAGCTCCAAAAGAAAAAGAAATGAAGCGTGTTCTTCAGGAGCAGGTAAAGCCAAAACAAACAAAAGATCACTAGCCGGTAGATGGACAACCTAATTAACCTGACAACAATAAACAACACAACTCTTACCTTACTTCCTAACTAACAAAAAAACAAAACAAACAAACAAACAAACAAACAAAACAAAAAAAAAAAACAGGAGAAAAGAAAAATGGCACCCACTCCCTACTGCTCCAACACTCAACAATGGGCAAACAATTCAAAGCTGTACACTACAGCCACAAGACATTTAAGTTGACCTCGGTTTAAGCTTAACACATCAAAGCTGCCACTACAGCCGTAACAACACATTTAAGCTTCACATACACCAACAAGAGCAACACTCCAAGTCTGGTAACACAACAGTCTCAGGCTCTTGGGAGAAGAA
>NC_138725.1:5887829-6105329 GCF_965113295.1 Leuciscus leuciscus
CCAAAACAAACAAAAGATCACTAGCCGGTAGATGGACAACCTAATTAACCTGACAACAATAAACAACACAACTCTTACCTTACTTCCTAACTAACAAAAAAACAAAACAAACAAACAAACAAACAAACAAAACAAAAAAAAAAAACAGGAGAAAAGAAAAATGGCACCCACTCCCTACTGCTCCAACACTCAACAATGGGCAAACAATTCAAAGCTGTACACTACAGCCACAAGACATTTAAGTTGACCTCGGTTTAAGCTTAACACATCAAAGCTGCCACTACAGCCGTAACAACACATTTAAGCTTCACATACACCAACAAGAGCAACACTCCAAGTCTGGTAACACAACAGTCTCAGGCTCTTGGGAGAAGAACTCTCTCCCAGTCTCTCTCTCCGGCTCTGCTTGAATACTGGATCCTCTTGCCATTGATGAGGAACAGCTGGTAGGTCCCATCACCTAGATGAGGACAGGGAGGAGCACAGGAAATTGGACAAAACATACAACAAAACTACAACTCCCAGCAGGCCGTTGGGTCCATTGGCAGCACACACACTCAATAAATCAATGAGTGACACTTACACATAAAACACAAATGCATACGCCCTGGGACGCAACACCAGTCAAATTAAATCATTAAAGGAAAATCCATCTTTCCAGTGCATACACAGAAAGCGGCATCAGATCTGGCATTCACTGTATTTACAATTGCATAAATAAAGCTATGAGATCGTTACAATTATAATATATTATAAAATATAAAAATAATAGATCACAATACTGTAGTTTATAGCCTAGGCTACTATATTTTAATCAAATAAATGCAGTCTGGGGGAGCGCATGAGACTTATTTCAAAAACATAAAAAAATCCAACTGACACACACACACACACACACACACACACACACACACAGTTTCAAGTTTTGAAAAAAATACAACAACAAACAGTAATATTGTAAAGTCTTATAACAATTGAATTTAAAATTATATTGGATTATGTAACTGTTCACAAAATTCAGGGTTCAATCGCTTTCTGTTGTTGCATTGAGACTCTGGTAGGGCTTTATTTTGAAATTCTAGTCAGCAAAATAGAGGGAAAACAAACAATATTGACAATATTGGTTATAAAATGTTACTCACCATGTTAATTTATTGTTAATTTGACTGTTTCGTTCCGTTCGCCTTACATACTTGATCATCGTGAGGTAAACATTACCTACGCCAATAGGAGGCGCTTAATAACAGTGACGTACGCCAATAGCAGCTGCAGAGCAGAAGCAATGTGGGAAATGCCGACTGTTTTAAGGAATAAACGCAGAATTTTTTGTTCTTATCGTGTTCAACACAATCTACACTCGATCGCGCGAGGATCTCCATCGTAAAAAATCGCAACTTGAATTTTTTTTTAGTTACCGTCGAAGTGAAAGACGGGTCCAGTCTGTGGTATAAATAGCTGCCGAGCGCCCTTTACTATTGTCGTTGAATGCGGACAGGCAGGAACTCACCCATTGATCGCTAGACGGATCGGCTGATCTGGCTGGGCATACTCCCATCGCAGCGCGACGATCTTTTTGCCTTTTTTTTAATACTACATTTAAATAGTCCAAGTAATGGATACTGTACAACAGTGGTCATATGTTTATTTTGTGTGACATGACACCTATTGGTGTTGCCTATGAACAGTATACACTGAATACACTGTGACAGAGGCAACAAAAAAAAAAATATAGAATAATAATAACAACAATAATGATTATGACCACGCATGCAAAACAGAGAGAGAGAAAAGACTACATTCTATAAGAATAATTACACAATACCCACTGTTACCAGTGTTATGATCCCAATTCATGTTCTAGGGGCAAAAGGGAAAGTCACTTTAAAGCAAAAAATGAACAGCGACAAACAAAAGTGAACCTATACTGAGTCCCAGCACACAAAACACAAAGTAAGATTTCCAATACATTTATTTACAATAAGTGATAAATACAGTGCAAAAAGAATCCTAAACAAACAGCTCCAAAAGAAAAAGAAATGAAGCGTGTTCTTCAGGAGCAGGTAAAGCCAAAACAAACAAAAGATCACTAGCCGGTAGATGGACAACCTAATTAACCTGACAACAATAAACAACACAACTCTTACCTTACTTCCTAACTAACAAAAAAACAAAACAAACAAACAAACAAACAAACAAACAAACAAACAAACAAACAAAACAAAAAAAACAGGAGAAAAGAAAAATGGCACCCACTCCCTACTGCTCCAACACTCAACAATGGGCAAACAATTCAAAGCTGTACACTACAGCCACAAGACATTTAAGTTGACCTCGGTTTAAGCTTAACACATCAAAGCTGCCACTACAGCCGTAACAACACATTTAAGCTTCACATACACCAACAAGAGCAACACTCCAAGTCTGGTAACACAACAGTCTCAGGCTCTTGGGAGAAGAACTCTCTCCCAGTCTCTCTCTCCGGCTCTGCTTGAATACTGGATCCTCTTGCCATTGATGAGGAACAGCTGGTAGGTCCCATCACCTAGATGAGGACAGGGAGGAGCACAGGAAATTGGACAAAACATACAACAAAACTACAACTCCCAGCAGGCCGTTGGGTCCATTGGCAGCACACACACTCAATAAATCAATGAGTGACACTTACACATTATAAAACACAAATGCATACGCCCTGGGACGCAACACCAGTCAAATTAAATCATTAAAGGAAAATCCATCTTTCCAGTGCATACACAGAAAGCGGCATCAGATCTGGCATTCACTGTATTTACAATTGCATAAATAAAGCTATGAGATCGTTACAATTATAATATATTATAAAATATAAAAATAATAGATCACAATACTGTAGTTTATAGCCTAGGCTACTATATTTTAATCAAATAAATGCAGTCTGGGGGAGCGCATGAGACTTATTTCAAAAACATAAAAAAATCCAACTGACACACACACACACACACACACACACACACACACACAAGTTTCAAGTTTTGAAAAAAATACAACAACAAACAGTAATATTGTAAAGTCTTATAACAATTGAATTTAAAATTATATTGGATTATGTAACTGTTCACAAAATTCAGGGTTCAATCGCTTTCTGTTGTTGCATTGAGACTCTGGTAGGGCTTTATTTTGAAATTCTAGTCAGCAAAATAGAGGGAAAACAAACAATATTGACAATATTGGTTATAAAATGTTACTCACCATGTTAATTTATTGTTAATTTGACTGTTTCGTTCCGTTCGCCTTACATACTTGATCATCGTGAGGTAAACATTACCTACGCCAATAGGAGGCGCTTA
Organism: Leuciscus leuciscus; assembly: GCF_965113295.1. Classification (NCBI taxonomy): domain Eukaryota; kingdom Metazoa; phylum Chordata; class Actinopteri; order Cypriniformes; family Leuciscidae; genus Leuciscus; species Leuciscus leuciscus. The sequence continues at coordinate 5,891,156 of NC_138725.1, forward strand.
ATAACAGTGACGTACGCCAATAGCAGCTGCAGAGCAGAAGCAATGTGGGAAATGCCGACTGTTTTAAGGAATAAACGCAGAATTTTTTGTTCTTATCGTGTTCAACACAATCTACACTCGATCGCGCGAGGATCTCCATCGTAAAAAATCGCAACTTGAATTTTTTTTTAGTTACCGTCGAAGTGAAAGACGGGTCCAGTCTGTGGTATAAATAGCTGCCGAGCGCCCTTTACTATTGTCGTTGAATGCGGACAGGCAGGAACTCACCCATTGATCGCTAGACGGATCGGCTGATCTGGCTGGGCATACTCCCATCGCAGCGCGACGATCTTTTTGCCTTTTTTTTAATACTACATTTAAATAGTCCAAGTAATGGATACTGTACAACAGTGGTCATATGTTTATTTTGTGTGACATGACACCTATTGGTGTTGCCTATGAACAGTATACACTGAATACACTGTGACAGAGGCAACAAAAAAAAAAATATAGAATAATAATAACAACAATAATGATTATGACCACGCATGCAAAACAGAGAGAGAGAAAAGACTACATTCTATAAGAATAATTACACAATACCCACTGTTACCAGTGTTATGATCCCAATTCATGTTCTAGGGGCAAAAGGGAAAGTCACTTTAAAGCAAAAAATGAACAGCGACAAACAAAAGTGAACCTATACTGAGTCCCAGCACACAAAACACAAAGTAAGATTTCCAATACATTTATTTACAATAAGTGATAAATACAGTGCAAAAAGAATCCTAAACAAACAGCTCCAAAAGAAAAAGAAATGAAGCGTGTTCTTCAGGAGCAGGTAAAGCCAAAACAAACAAAAGATCACTAGCCGGTAGATGGACAACCTAATTAACCTGACAACAATAAACAACACAACTCTTACCTTACTTCCTAACTAACAAAAAAACAAAACAAACAAACAAACAAACAAACAAACAAACAAACAAAACAAAAAAAAAAACAGGAGAAAAGAAAAATGGCACCCACTCCCTACTGCTCCAACACTCAACAATGGGCAAACAATTCAAAGCTGTACACTACAGCCACAAGACATTTAAGTTGACCTCGGTTTAAGCTTAACACATCAAAGCTGCCACTACAGCCGTAACAACACATTTAAGCTTCACATACACCAACAAGAGCAACACTCCAAGTCTGGTAACACAACAGTCTCAGGCTCTTGGGAGAAGAACTCTCTCCCAGTCTCTCTCTCCGGCTCTGCTTGAATACTGGATCCTCTTGCCATTGATGAGGAACAGCTGGTAGGTCCCATCACCTAGATGAGGACAGGGAGGAGCACAGGAAATTGGACAAAACATACAACAAAACTACAACTCCCAGCAGGCCGTTGGGTCCATTGGCAGCACACACACTCAATAAATCAATGAGTGACACTTACACATTATAAAACACAAATGCATACGCCCTGGGACGCAACACCAGTCAAATTAAATCATTAAAGGAAAATCCATCTTTCCAGTGCATACACAGAAAGCGGCATCAGATCTGGCATTCACTGTATTTACAATTGCATAAATAAAGCTATGAGATCGTTACAATTATAATATATTATAAAATATAAAAATAATAGATCACAATACTGTAGTTTATAGCCTAGGCTACTATATTTTAATCAAATAAATGCAGTCTGGGGGAGCGCATGAGACTTATTTCAAAAACATAAAAAAATCCAACTGACACACACACACACACACACACACACACACACACACAAGTTTCAAGTTTTGAAAAAAATACAACAACAAACAGTAATATTGTAAAGTCTTATAACAATTGAATTTAAAATTATATTGGATTATGTAACTGTTCACAAAATTCAGGGTTCAATCGCTTTCTGTTGTTGCATTGAGACTCTGGTAGGGCTTTATTTTGAAATTCTAGTCAGCAAAATAGAGGGAAAACAAACAATATTGACAATATTGGTTATAAAATGTTACTCACCATGTTAATTTATTGTTAATTTGACTGTTTCGTTCCGTTCGCCTTACATACTTGATCATCGTGAGGTAAACATTACCTACGCCAATAGGAGGCGCTTAATAACAGTGACGTACGCCAATAGCAGCTGCAGAGCAGAAGCAATGTGGGAAATGCCGACTGTTTTAAGGAATAAACGCAGAATTTTTTGTTCTTATCGTGTTCAACACAATCTACACTCGATCGCGCGAGGATCTCCATCGTAAAAAATCGCAACTTGAATTTTTTTTTAGTTACCGTCGAAGTGAAAGACGGGTCCAGTCTGTGGTATAAATAGCTGCCGAGCGCCCTTTACTATTGTCGTTGAATGCGGACAGGCAGGAACTCACCCATTGATCGCTAGACGGATCGGCTGATCTGGCTGGGCATACTCCCATCGCAGCGCGACGATCTTTTTGCCTTTTTTTTAATACTACATTTAAATAGTCCAAGTAATGGATACTGTACAACAGTGGTCATATGTTTATTTTGTGTGACATGACACCTATTGGTGTTGCCTATGAACAGTATACACTGAATACACTGTGACAGAGGCAACAAAAAAAAAAATATAGAATAATAATAACAACAATAATGATTATGACCACGCATGCAAAACAGAGAGAGAGAAAAGACTACATTCTATAAGAATAATTACACAATACCCACTGTTACCAGTGTTATGATCCCAATTCATGTTCTAGGGGCAAAAGGGAAAGTCACTTTAAAGCAAAAAATGAACAGCGACAAACAAAAGTGAACCTATACTGAGTCCCAGCACACAAAACACAAAGTAAGATTTCCAATACATTTATTTACAATAAGTGATAAATACAGTGCAAAAAGAATCCTAAACAAACAGCTCCAAAAGAAAAAGAAATGAAGCGTGTTCTTCAGGAGCAGGTAAAGCCAAAACAAACAAAAGATCACTAGCCGGTAGATGGACAACCTAATTAACCTGACAACAATAAACAACACAACTCTTACCTTACTTCCTAACTAACAAAAAAACAAAACAAACAAACAAACAAACAAACAAACAAACAAACAAACAAACAAAACAACAACAAAAAACAGGAGAAAAGAAAAATGGCACCCACTCCCTACTGCTCCAACACTCAACAATGGGCAAACAATTCAAAGCTGTACACTACAGCCACAAGACATTTAAGTTGACCTCGGTTTAAGCTTAACACATCAAAGCTGCCACTACAGCCGTAACAACACATTTAAGCTTCACATACACCAACAAGAGCAACACTCCAAGTCTGGTAACACAACAGTCTCAGGCTCTTGGGAGAAGAACTCTCTCCCAGTCTCTCTCTCCGGCTCTGCTTGAATACTGGATCCTCTTGCCATTGATGAGGAACAGCTGGTAGGTCCCATCACCTAGATGAGGACAGGGAGGAGCACAGGAAATTGGACAAAACATACAACAAAACTACAACTCCCAGCAGGCCGTTGGGTCCATTGGCAGCACACACACTCAATAAATCAATGAGTGACACTTACACATTATAAAACACAAATGCATACGCCCTGGGACGCAACACCAGTCAAATTAAATCATTAAAGGAAAATCCATCTTTCCAGTGCATACACAGAAAGCGGCATCAGATCTGGCATTCACTGTATTTACAATTGCATAAATAAAGCTATGAGATCGTTACAATTATAATATATTATAAAATATAAAAATAATAGATCACAATACTGTAGTTTATAGCCTAGGCTACTATATTTTAATCAAATAAATGCAGTCTGGGGGAGCGCATGAGACTTATTTCAAAAACATAAAAAAATCCAACTGACACACACACACACACACACACACACACACACACAAGTTTCAAGTTTTGAAAAAAATACAACAACAAACAGTAATATTGTAAAGTCTTATAACAATTGAATTTAAAATTATATTGGATTATGTAACTGTTCACAAAATTCAGGGTTCAATCGCTTTCTGTTGTTGCATTGAGACTCTGGTAGGGCTTTATTTTGAAATTCTAGTCAGCAAAATAGAGGGAAAACAAACAATATTGACAATATTGGTTATAAAATGTTACTCACCATGTTAATTTATTGTTAATTTGACTGTTTCGTTCCGTTCGCCTTACATACTTGATCATCGTGAGGTAAACATTACCTACGCCAATAGGAGGCGCTTAATAACAGTGACGTACGCCAATAGCAGCTGCAGAGCAGAAGCAATGTGGGAAATGCCGACTGTTTTAAGGAATAAACGCAGAATTTTTTGTTCTTATCGTGTTCAACACAATCTACACTCGATCGCGCGAGGATCTCCATCGTAAAAAATCGCAACTTGAATTTTTTTTTAGTTACCGTCGAAGTGAAAGACGGGTCCAGTCTGTGGTATAAATAGCTGCCGAGCGCCCTTTACTATTGTCGTTGAATGCGGACAGGCAGGAACTCACCCATTGATCGCTAGACGGATCGGCTGATCTGGCTGGGCATACTCCCATCGCAGCGCGACGATCTTTTTGCCTTTTTTTTAATACTACATTTAAATAGTCCAAGTAATGGATACTGTACAACAGTGGTCATATGTTTATTTTGTGTGACATGACACCTATTGGTGTTGCCTATGAACAGTATACACTGAATACACTGTGACAGAGGCAACAAAAAAAAAAATATAGAATAATAATAACAACAATAATGATTATGACCACGCATGCAAAACAGAGAGAGAGAAAAGACTACATTCTATAAGAATAATTACACAATACCCACTGTTACCAGTGTTATGATCCCAATTCATGTTCTAGGGGCAAAAGGGAAAGTCACTTTAAAGCAAAAAATGAACAGCGACAAACAAAAGTGAACCTATACTGAGTCCCAGCACACAAAACACAAAGTAAGATTTCCAATACATTTATTTACAATAAGTGATAAATACAGTGCAAAAAGAATCCTAAACAAACAGCTCCAAAAGAAAAAGAAATGAAGCGTGTTCTTCAGGAGCAGGTAAAGCCAAAACAAACAAAAGATCACTAGCCGGTAGATGGACAACCTAATTAACCTGACAACAATAAACAACACAACTCTTACCTTACTTCCTAACTAACAAAAAAACAAAACAAACAAACAAACAAACAAACAAACAAACAAACAAACAAAACAAAAAAAAAAAACAGGAGAAAAGAAAAATGGCACCCACTCCCTACTGCTCCAACACTCAACAATGGGCAAACAATTCAAAGCTGTACACTACAGCCACAAGACATTTAAGTTGACCTCGGTTTAAGCTTAACACATCAAAGCTGCCACTACAGCCGTAACAACACATTTAAGCTTCACATACACCAACAAGAGCAACACTCCAAGTCTGGTAACACAACAGTCTCAGGCTCTTGGGAGAAGAACTCTCTCCCAGTCTCTCTCTCCGGCTCTGCTTGAATACTGGATCCTCTTGCCATTGATGAGGAACAGCTGGTAGGTCCCATCACCTAGATGAGGACAGGGAGGAGCACAGGAAATTGGACAAAACATACAACAAAACTACAACTCCCAGCAGGCCGTTGGGTCCATTGGCAGCACACACACTCAATAAATCAATGAGTGACACTTACACATTATAAAACACAAATGCATACGCCCTGGGACGCAACACCAGTCAAATTAAATCATTAAAGGAAAATCCATCTTTCCAGTGCATACACAGAAAGCGGCATCAGATCTGGCATTCACTGTATTTACAATTGCATAAATAAAGCTATGAGATCGTTACAATTATAATATATTATAAAATATAAAAATAATAGATCACAATACTGTAGTTTATAGCCTAGGCTACTATATTTTAATCAAATAAATGCAGTCTGGGGGAGCGCATGAGACTTATTTCAAAAACATAAAAAAATCCAACTGACACACACACACACACACACACACACACACACACAAGTTTCAAGTTTTGAAAAAAATACAACAACAAACAGTAATATTGTAAAGTCTTATAACAATTGAATTTAAAATTATATTGGATTATGTAACTGTTCACAAAATTCAGGGTTCAATCGCTTTCTGTTGTTGCATTGAGACTCTGGTAGGGCTTTATTTTGAAATTCTAGTCAGCAAAATAGAGGGAAAACAAACAATATTGACAATATTGGTTATAAAATGTTACTCACCATGTTAATTTATTGTTAATTTGACTGTTTCGTTCCGTTCGCCTTACATACTTGATCATCGTGAGGTAAACATTACCTACGCCAATAGGAGGCGCTTAATAACAGTGACGTACGCCAATAGCAGCTGCAGAGCAGAAGCAATGTGGGAAATGCCGACTGTTTTAAGGAATAAACGCAGAATTTTTTGTTCTTATCGTGTTCAACACAATCTACACTCGATCGCGCGAGGATCTCCATCGTAAAAAATCGCAACTTGAATTTTTTTTTAGTTACCGTCGAAGTGAAAGACGGGTCCAGTCTGTGGTATAAATAGCTGCCGAGCGCCCTTTACTATTGTCGTTGAATGCGGACAGGCAGGAACTCACCCATTGATCGCTAGACGGATCGGCTGATCTGGCTGGGCATACTCCCATCGCAGCGCGACGATCTTTTTGCCTTTTTTTTAATACTACATTTAAATAGTCCAAGTAATGGATACTGTACAACAGTGGTCATATGTTTATTTTGTGTGACATGACACCTATTGGTGTTGCCTATGAACAGTATACACTGAATACACTGTGACAGAGGCAACAAAAAAAAAAATATAGAATAATAATAACAACAATAATGATTATGACCACGCATGCAAAACAGAGAGAGAGAAAAGACTACATTCTATAAGAATAATTACACAATACCCACTGTTACCAGTGTTATGATCCCAATTCATGTTCTAGGGGCAAAAGGGAAAGTCACTTTAAAGCAAAAAATGAACAGCGACAAACAAAAGTGAACCTATACTGAGTCCCAGCACACAAAACACAAAGTAAGATTTCCAATACATTTATTTACAATAAGTGATAAATACAGTGCAAAAAGAATCCTAAACAAACAGCTCCAAAAGAAAAAGAAATGAAGCGTGTTCTTCAGGAGCAGGTAAAGCCAAAACAAACAAAAGATCACTAGCCGGTAGATGGACAACCTAATTAACCTGACAACAATAAACAACACAACTCTTACCTTACTTCCTAACTAACAAAAAAACAAAACAAACAAACAAACAAACAAACAAACAAACAAAACAAAAAAAAACAGGAGAAAAGAAAAATGGCACCCACTCCCTACTGCTCCAACACTCAACAATGGGCAAACAATTCAAAGCTGTACACTACAGCCACAAGACATTTAAGTTGACCTCGGTTTAAGCTTAACACATCAAAGCTGCCACTACAGCCGTAACAACACATTTAAGCTTCACATACACCAACAAGAGCAACACTCCAAGTCTGGTAACACAACAGTCTCAGGCTCTTGGGAGAAGAACTCTCTCCCAGTCTCTCTCTCCGGCTCTGCTTGAATACTGGATCCTCTTGCCATTGATGAGGAACAGCTGGTAGGTCCCATCACCTAGATGAGGACAGGGAGGAGCACAGGAAATTGGACAAAACATACAACAAAACTACAACTCCCAGCAGGCCGTTGGGTCCATTGGCAGCACACACACTCAATAAATCAATGAGTGACACTTACACATTATAAAACACAAATGCATACGCCCTGGGACGCAACACCAGTCAAATTAAATCATTAAAGGAAAATCCATCTTTCCAGTGCATACACAGAAAGCGGCATCAGATCTGGCATTCACTGTATTTACAATTGCATAAATAAAGCTATGAGATCGTTACAATTATAATATATTATAAAATATAAAAATAATAGATCACAATACTGTAGTTTATAGCCTAGGCTACTATATTTTAATCAAATAAATGCAGTCTGGGGGAGCGCATGAGACTTATTTCAAAAACATAAAAAAATCCAACTGACACACACACACACACACACACACACACACACACAAGTTTCAAGTTTTGAAAAAAATACAACAACAAACAGTAATATTGTAAAGTCTTATAACAATTGAATTTAAAATTATATTGGATTATGTAACTGTTTATGTAACTGTTCACAAAATTCAGGGTTCAATCGCTTTCTGTTGTTGCATTGAGACTCTGGTAGGGCTTTATTTTGAAATTCTAGTCAGCAAAATAGAGGGAAAACAAACAATATTGACAATATTGGTTATAAAATGTTACTCACCATGTTAATTTATTGTTAATTTGACTGTTTCGTTCCGTTCGCCTTACATACTTGATCATCGTGAGGTAAACATTACCTACGCCAATAGGAGGCGCTTAATAACAGTGACGTACGCCAATAGCAGCTGCAGAGCAGAAGCAATGTGGGAAATGCCGACTGTTTTAAGGAATAAACGCAGAATTTTTTGTTCTTATCGTGTTCAACACAATCTACACTCGATCGCGCGAGGATCTCCATCGTAAAAAATCGCAACTTGAATTTTTTTTTAGTTACCGTCGAAGTGAAAGACGGGTCCAGTCTGTGGTATAAATAGCTGCCGAGCGCCCTTTACTATTGTCGTTGAATGCGGACAGGCAGGAACTCACCCATTGATCGCTAGACGGATCGGCTGATCTGGCTGGGCATACTCCCATCGCAGCGCGACGATCTTTTTGCCTTTTTTTTAATACTACATTTAAATAGTCCAAGTAATGGATACTGTACAACAGTGGTCATATGTTTATTTTGTGTGACATGACACCTATTGGTGTTGCCTATGAACAGTATACACTGAATACACTGTGACAGAGGCAACAAAAAAAAAAATATAGAATAATAATAACAACAATAATGATTATGACCACGCATGCAAAACAGAGAGAGAGAAAAGACTACATTCTATAAGAATAATTACACAATACCCACTGTTACCAGTGTTATGATCCCAATTCATGTTCTAGGGGCAAAAGGGAAAGTCACTTTAAAGCAAAAAATGAACAGCGACAAACAAAAGTGAACCTATACTGAGTCCCAGCACACAAAACACAAAGTAAGATTTCCAATACATTTATTTACAATAAGTGATAAATACAGTGCAAAAAGAATCCTAAACAAACAGCTCCAAAAGAAAAAGAAATGAAGCGTGTTCTTCAGGAGCAGGTAAAGCCAAAACAAACAAAAGATCACTAGCCGGTAGATGGACAACCTAATTAACCTGACAACAATAAACAACACAACTCTTACCTTACTTCCTAACTAACAAAAAAACAAAACAAACAAACAAACAAACAAACAAACAAAACAAAAAAAAAAAACAGGAGAAAAGAAAAATGGCACCCACTCCCTACTGCTCCAACACTCAACAATGGGCAAACAATTCAAAGCTGTACACTACAGCCACAAGACATTTAAGTTGACCTCGGTTTAAGCTTAACACATCAAAGCTGCCACTACAGCCGTAACAACACATTTAAGCTTCACATACACCAACAAGAGCAACACTCCAAGTCTGGTAACACAACAGTCTCAGGCTCTTGGGAGAAGAACTCTCTCCCAGTCTCTCTCTCCGGCTCTGCTTGAATACTGGATCCTCTTGCCATTGATGAGGAACAGCTGGTAGGTCCCATCACCTAGATGAGGACAGGGAGGAGCACAGGAAATTGGACAAAACATACAACAAAACTACAACTCCCAGCAGGCCGTTGGGTCCATTGGCAGCACACACACTCAATAAATCAATGAGTGACACTTACACATTATAAAACACAAATGCATACGCCCTGGGACGCAACACCAGTCAAATTAAATCATTAAAGGAAAATCCATCTTTCCAGTGCATACACAGAAAGCGGCATCAGATCTGGCATTCACTGTATTTACAATTGCATAAATAAAGCTATGAGATCGTTACAATTATAATATATTATAAAATATAAAAATAATAGATCACAATACTGTAGTTTATAGCCTAGGCTACTATATTTTAATCAAATAAATGCAGTCTGGGGGAGCGCATGAGACTTATTTCAAAAACATAAAAAAATCCAACTGACACACACACACACACACACACACACACACACACACAAGTTTCAAGTTTTGAAAAAAATACAACAACAAACAGTAATATTGTAAAGTCTTATAACAATTGAATTTAAAATTATATTGGATTATGTAACTGTTCACAAAATTCAGGGTTCAATCGCTTTCTGTTGTTGCATTGAGACTCTGGTAGGGCTTTATTTTGAAATTCTAGTCAGCAAAATAGAGGGAAAACAAACAATATTGACAATATTGGTTATAAAATGTTACTCACCATGTTAATTTATTGTTAATTTGACTGTTTCGTTCCGTTCGCCTTACATACTTGATCATCGTGAGGTAAACATTACCTACGCCAATAGGAGGCGCTTAATAACAGTGACGTACGCCAATAGCAGCTGCAGAGCAGAAGCAATGTGGGAAATGCCGACTGTTTTAAGGAATAAACGCAGAATTTTTTGTTCTTATCGTGTTCAACACAATCTACACTCGATCGCGCGAGGATCTCCATCGTAAAAAATCGCAACTTGAATTTTTTTTTAGTTACCGTCGAAGTGAAAGACGGGTCCAGTCTGTGGTATAATCTGTGGTATAAATAGCTGCCGAGCGCCCTTTACTATTGTCGTTGAATGCGGACAGGCAGGAACTCACCCATTGATCGCTAGACGGATCGGCTGATCTGGCTGGGCATACTCCCATCGCAGCGCGACGATCTTTTTGCCTTTTTTTTAATACTACATTTAAATAGTCCAAGTAATGGATACTGTACAACAGTGGTCATATGTTTATTTTGTGTGACATGACACCTATTGGTGTTGCCTATGAACAGTATACACTGAATACACTGTGACAGAGGCAACAAAAAAAAAAATATAGAATAATAATAACAACAATAATGATTATGACCACGCATGCAAAACAGAGAGAGAGAAAAGACTACATTCTATAAGAATAATTACACAATACCCACTGTTACCAGTGTTATGATCCCAATTCATGTTCTAGGGGCAAAAGGGAAAGTCACTTTAAAGCAAAAAATGAACAGCGACAAACAAAAGTGAACCTATACTGAGTCCCAGCACACAAAACACAAAGTAAGATTTCCAATACATTTATTTACAATAAGTGATAAATACAGTGCAAAAAGAATCCTAAACAAACAGCTCCAAAAGAAAAAGAAATGAAGCGTGTTCTTCAGGAGCAGGTAAAGCCAAAACAAACAAAAGATCACTAGCCGGTAGATGGACAACCTAATTAACCTACAACAATAAACAACACAACTCTTACCTTACTTCCTAACTAACAAAAAAACAAAACAAACAAACAAACAAACAAACAAACAAACAAACAAAACAAAAAAAAAAAACAGGAGAAAAGAAAAATGGCACCCACTCCCTACTGCTCCAACACTCAACAATGGGCAAACAATTCAAAGCTGTACACTACAGCCACAAGACATTTAAGTTGACCTCGGTTTAAGCTTAACACATCAAAGCTGCCACTACAGCCGTAACAACACATTTAAGCTTCACATACACCAACAAGAGCAACACTCCAAGTCTGGTAACACAACAGTCTCAGGCTCTTGGGAGAAGAACTCTCTCCCAGTCTCTCTCTCCGGCTCTGCTTGAATACTGGATCCTCTTGCCATTGATGAGGAACAGCTGGTAGGTCCCATCACCTAGATGAGGACAGGGAGGAGCACAGGAAATTGGACAAAACATACAACAAAACTACAACTCCCAGCAGGCCGTTGGGTCCATTGGCAGCACACACACTCAATAAATCAATGAGTGACACTTACACATTATAAAACACAAATGCATACGCCCTGGGACGCAACACCAGTCAAATTAAATCATTAAAGGAAAATCCATCTTTCCAGTGCATACACAGAAAGCGGCATCAGATCTGGCATTCACTGTATTTACAATTGCATAAATAAAGCTATGAGATCGTTACAATTATAATATATTATAAAATATAAAAATAATAGATCACAATACTGTAGTTTATAGCCTAGGCTACTATATTTTAATCAAATAAATGCAGTCTGGGGGAGCGCATGAGACTTATTTCAAAAACATAAAAAAATCCAACTGACACACACACACACACACACACACACACACACAAGTTTCAAGTTTTGAAAAAAATACAACAACAAACAGTAATATTGTAAAGTCTTATAACAATTGAATTTAAAATTATATTGGATTATGTAACTGTTCACAAAATTCAGGGTTCAATCGCTTTCTGTTGTTGCATTGAGACTCTGGTAGGGCTTTATTTTGAAATTCTAGTCAGCAAAATAGAGGGAAAACAAACAATATTGACAATATTGGTTATAAAATGTTACTCACCATGTTAATTTATTGTTAATTTGACTGTTTCGTTCCGTTCGCCTTACATACTTGATCATCGTGAGGTAAACATTACCTACGCCAATAGGAGGCGCTTAATAACAGTGACGTACGCCAATAGCAGCTGCAGAGCAGAAGCAATGTGGGAAATGCCGACTGTTTTAAGGAATAAACGCAGAATTTTTTGTTCTTATCGTGTTCAACACAATCTACACTCGATCGCGCGAGGATCTCCATCGTAAAAAATCGCAACTTGAATTTTTTTTTAGTTACCGTCGAAGTGAAAGACGGGTCCAGTCTGTGGTATAAATAGCTGCCGAGCGCCCTTTACTATTGTCGTTGAATGCGGACAGGCAGGAACTCACCCATTGATCGCTAGACGGATCGGCTGATCTGGCTGGGCATACTCCCATCGCAGCGCGACGATCTTTTTGCCTTTTTTTTAATACTACATTTAAATAGTCCAAGTAATGGATACTGTACAACAGTGGTCATATGTTTATTTTGTGTGACATGACACCTATTGGTGTTGCCTATGAACAGTATACACTGAATACACTGTGACAGAGGCAACAAAAAAAAAAATATAGAATAATAATAACAACAATAATGATTATGACCACGCATGCAAAACAGAGAGAGAGAAAAGACTACATTCTATAAGAATAATTACACAATACCCACTGTTACCAGTGTTATGATCCCAATTCATGTTCTAGGGGCAAAAGGGAAAGTCACTTTAAAGCAAAAAATGAACAGCGACAAACAAAAGTGAACCTATACTGAGTCCCAGCACACAAAACACAAAGTAAGATTTCCAATACATTTATTTACAATAAGTGATAAATACAGTGCAAAAAGAATCCTAAACAAACAGCTCCAAAAGAAAAAGAAATGAAGCGTGTTCTTCAGGAGCAGGTAAAGCCAAAACAAACAAAAGATCACTAGCCGGTAGATGGACAACCTAATTAACCTGACAACAATAAACAACACAACTCTTACCTTACTTCCTAACTAACAAAAAAACAAAACAAACAAACAAACAAACAAACAAAACAAAAAAAAAAAACAGGAGAAAAGAAAAATGGCACCCACTCCCTACTGCTCCAACACTCAACAATGGGCAAACAATTCAAAGCTGTACACTACAGCCACAAGACATTTAAGTTGACCTCGGTTTAAGCTTAACACATCAAAGCTGCCACTACAGCCGTAACAACACATTTAAGCTTCACATACACCAACAAGAGCAACACTCCAAGTCTGGTAACACAACAGTCTCAGGCTCTTGGGAGAAGAACTCTCTCCCAGTCTCTCTCTCCGGCTCTGCTTGAATACTGGATCCTCTTGCCATTGATGAGGAACAGCTGGTAGGTCCCATCACCTAGATGAGGACAGGGAGGAGCACAGGAAATTGGACAAAACATACAACAAAACTACAACTCCCAGCAGGCCGTTGGGTCCATTGGCAGCACACACACTCAATAAATCAATGAGTGACACTTACACATTATAAAACACAAATGCATACGCCCTGGGACGCAACACCAGTCAAATTAAATCATTAAAGGAAAATCCATCTTTCCAGTGCATACACAGAAAGCGGCATCAGATCTGGCATTCACTGTATTTACAATTGCATAAATAAAGCTATGAGATCGTTACAATTATAATATATTATAAAATATAAAAATAATAGATCACAATACTGTAGTTTATAGCCTAGGCTACTATATTTTAATCAAATAAATGCAGTCTGGGGGAGCGCATGAGACTTATTTCAAAAACATAAAAAAATCCAACTGACACACACACACACACACACACACACACACACAAGTTTCAAGTTTTGAAAAAAATACAACAACAAACAGTAATATTGTAAAGTCTTATAACAATTGAATTTAAAATTATATTGGATTATGTAACTGTTCACAAAATTCAGGGTTCAATCGCTTTCTGTTGTTGCATTGAGACTCTGGTAGGGCTTTATTTTGAAATTCTAGTCAGCAAAATAGAGGGAAAACAAACAATATTGACAATATTGGTTATAAAATGTTACTCACCATGTTAATTTATTGTTAATTTGACTGTTTCGTTCCGTTCGCCTTACATACTTGATCATCGTGAGGTAAACATTACCTACGCCAATAGGAGGCGCTTAATAACAGTGACGTACGCCAATAGCAGCTGCAGAGCAGAAGCAATGTGGGAAATGCCGACTGTTTTAAGGAATAAACGCAGAATTTTTTGTTCTTATCGTGTTCAACACAATCTACACTCGATCGCGCGAGGATCTCCATCGTAAAAAATCGCAACTTGAATTTTTTTTTAGTTACCGTCGAAGTGAAAGACGGGTCCAGTCTGTGGTATAAATAGCTGCCGAGCGCCCTTTACTATTGTCGTTGAATGCGGACAGGCAGGAACTCACCCATTGATCGCTAGACGGATCGGCTGATCTGGCTGGGCATACTCCCATCGCAGCGCGATGATCTTTTTGCCTTTTTTTTAATACTACATTTAAATAGTCCAAGTAATGGATACTGTACAACAGTGGTCATATGTTTATTTTGTGTGACATGACACCTATTGGTGTTGCCTATGAACAGTATACACTGAATACACTGTGACAGAGGCAACAAAAAAAAAATATAGAATAATAATAACAACAATAATGATTATGACCACGCATGCAAAACAGAGAGAGAGAAAAGACTACATTCTATAAGAATAATTACACAATACCCACTGTTACCAGTGTTATGATCCCAATTCATGTTCTAGGGGCAAAAGGGAAA
Source organism: Leuciscus leuciscus (assembly GCF_965113295.1). NCBI lineage: Eukaryota > Metazoa > Chordata > Actinopteri > Cypriniformes > Leuciscidae > Leuciscus > Leuciscus leuciscus. Next base: position 5,906,357 of record NC_138725.1, read on the forward strand.
GTCACTTTAAAGCAAAAAATGAACAGCGACAAACAAAAGTGAACCTATACTGAGTCCCAGCACACAAAACACAAAGTAAGATTTCCAATACATTTATTTACAATAAGTGATAAATACAGTGCAAAAAGAATCCTAAACAAACAGCTCCAAAAGAAAAAGAAATGAAGCGTGTTCTTCAGGAGCAGGTAAAGCCAAAACAAACAAAAGATCACTAGCCGGTAGATGGACAACCTAATTAACCTACAACAATAAACAACACAACTCTTACCTTACTTCCTAACTAACAAAAAAACAAAACAAACAAACAAACAAACAAACAAACAAACAAACAAACAAAACAAAACAAAAAAACAGGAGAAAAGAAAAATGGCACCCACTCCCTACTGCTCCAACACTCAACAATGGGCAAACAATTCAAAGCTGTACACTACAGCCACAAGACATTTAAGTTGACCTCGGTTTAAGCTTAACACATCAAAGCTGCCACTACAGCCGTAACAACACATTTAAGCTTCACATACACCAACAAGAGCAACACTCCAAGTCTGGTAACACAACAGTCTCAGGCTCTTGGGAGAAGAACTCTCTCCCAGTCTCTCTCTCCGGCTCTGCTTGAATACTGGATCCTCTTGCCATTGATGAGGAACAGCTGGTAGGTCCCATCACCTAGATGAGGACAGGGAGGAGCACAGGAAATTGGACAAAACATACAACAAAACTACAACTCCCAGCAGGCCGTTGGGTCCATTGGCAGCACACACACTCAATAAATCAATGAGTGACACTTACACATTATAAAACACAAATGCATACGCCCTGGGACGCAACACCAGTCAAATTAAATCATTAAAGGAAAATCCATCTTTCCAGTGAATACACAGAAAGCGGCATCAGATCTGGCATTCACTGTATTTACAATTGCATAAATAAAGCTATGAGATCGTTACAATTATAATATATTATAAAATATAAAAATAATAGATCACAATACTGTAGTTTATAGCCTAGGCTACTATATTTTAATCAAATAAATGCAGTCTGGGGGAGCGCATGAGACTTATTTCAAAAACATAAAAAAATCCAACTGACACACACACACACACACACACACACACACACACACACAAGTTTCAAGTTTTGAAAAAAATACAACAACAAACAGTAATATTGTAAAGTCTTATAACAATTGAATTTAAAATTATATTGGATTATGTAACTGTTCACAAAATTCAGGGTTCAATCGCTTTCTGTTGTTGCATTGAGACTCTGGTAGGGCTTTATTTTGAAATTCTAGTCAGCAAAATAGAGGGAAAACAAACAATATTGACAATATTGGTTATAAAATGTTACTCACCATGTTAATTTATTGTTAATTTGACTGTTTCGTTCCGTTCGCCTTACATACTTGATCATCGTGAGGTAAACATTACCTACGCCAATAGGAGGCGCTTAATAACAGTGACGTACGCCAATAGCAGCTGCAGAGCAGAAGCAATGTGGGAAATGCCGACTGTTTTAAGGAATAAACGCAGAATTTTTTGTTCTTATCGTGTTCAACACAATCTACACTCGATCGCGCGAGGATCTCCATCGTAAAAAATCGCAACTTGAATTTTTTTTTAGTTACCGTCGAAGTGAAAGACGGGTCCAGTCTGTGGTATAAATAGCTGCCGAGCGCCCTTTACTATTGTCGTTGAATGCGGACAGGCAGGAACTCACCCATTGATCGCTAGACGGATCGGCTGATCTGGCTGGGCATACTCCCATCGCAGCGCGATGATCTTTTTGCCTTTTTTTTAATACTACATTTAAATAGTCCAAGTAATGGATACTGTACAACAGTGGTCATATGTTTATTTTGTGTGACATGACACCTATTGGTGTTGCCTATGAACAGTATACACTGAATACACTGTGACAGAGGCAACAAAAAAAAAATATAGAATAATAATAACAACAATAATGATTATGACCACGCATGCAAAACAGAGAGAGAGAAAAGACTACATTCTATAAGAATAATTACACAATACCCACTGTTACCAGTGTTATGATCCCAATTCATGTTCTAGGGGCAAAAGGGAAAGTCACTTTAAAGCAAAAAATGAACAGCGACAAACAAAAGTGAACCTATACTGAGTCCCAGCACACAAAACACAAAGTAAGATTTCCAATACATTTATTTACAATAAGTGATAAATACAGTGCAAAAAGAATCCTAAACAAACAGCTCCAAAAGAAAAAGAAATGAAGCGTGTTCTTCAGGAGCAGGTAAAGCCAAAACAAACAAAAGATCACTAGCCGGTAGATGGACAACCTAATTAACCTACAACAATAAACAACACAACTCTTACCTTACTTCCTAACTAACAAAAAAACAAAACAAACAAACAAACAAACAAACAAACAAACAAACAAACAAACAAACAAAACAAAACAAAAAAACAGGAGAAAAGAAAAATGGCACCCACTCCCTACTGCTCCAACACTCAACAATGGGCAAACAATTCAAAGCTGTACACTACAGCCACAAGACATTTAAGTTGACCTCGGTTTAAGCTTAACACATCAAAGCTGCCACTACAGCCGTAACAACACATTTAAGCTTCACATACACCAACAAGAGCAACACTCCAAGTCTGGTAACACAACAGTCTCAGGCTCTTGGGAGAAGAACTCTCTCCCAGTCTCTCTCTCCGGCTCTGCTTGAATACTGGATCCTCTTGCCATTGATGAGGAACAGCTGGTAGGTCCCATCACCTAGATGAGGACAGGGAGGAGCACAGGAAATTGGACAAAACATACAACAAAACTACAACTCCCAGCAGGCCGTTGGGTCCATTGGCAGCACACACACTCAATAAATCAATGAGTGACACTTACACATTATAAAACACAAATGCATACGCCCTGGGACGCAACACCAGTCAAATTAAATCATTAAAGGAAAATCCATCTTTCCAGTGCATACACAGAAAGCGGCATCAGATCTGGCATTCACTGTATTTACAATTGCATAAATAAAGCTATGAGATCGTTACAATTATAATATATTATAAAATATAAAAATAATAGATCACAATACTGTAGTTTATAGCCTAGGCTACTATATTTTAATCAAATAAATGCAGTCTGGGGGAGCGCATGAGACTTATTTCAAAAACATAAAAAAATCCAACTGACACACACACACACACACACACACACACACACACACACAAGTTTCAAGTTTTGAAAAAAATACAACAACAAACAGTAATATTGTAAAGTCTTATAACAATTGAATTTAAAATTATATTGGATTATGTAACTGTTCACAAAATTCAGGGTTCAATCGCTTTCTGTTGTTGCATTGAGACTCTGGTAGGGCTTTATTTTGAAATTCTAGTCAGCAAAATAGAGGGAAAACAAACAATATTGACAATATTGGTTATAAAATGTTACTCACCATGTTAATTTATTGTTAATTTGACTGTTTCGTTCCGTTCGCCTTACATACTTGATCATCGTGAGGTAAACATTACCTACGCCAATAGGAGGCGCTTAATAACAGTGACGTACGCCAATAGCAGCTGCAGAGCAGAAGCAATGTGGGAAATGCCGACTGTTTTAAGGAATAAACGCAGAATTTTTTGTTCTTATCGTGTTCAACACAATCTACACTCGATCGCGCGAGGATCTCCATCGTAAAAAATCGCAACTTGAATTTTTTTTTAGTTACCGTCGAAGTGAAAGACGGGTCCAGTCTGTGGTATAAATAGCTGCCGAGCGCCCTTTACTATTGTCGTTGAATGCGGACAGGCAGGAACTCACCCATTGATCGCTAGACGGATCGGCTGATCTGGCTGGGCATACTCCCATCGCAGCGCGACGATCTTTTTGCCTTTTTTTTAATACTACATTTAAATAGTCCAAGTAATGGATACTGTACAACAGTGGTCATATGTTTATTTTGTGTGACATGACACCTATTGGTGTTGCCTATGAACAGTATACACTGAATACACTGTGACAGAGGCAACAAAAAAAAAAATATAGAATAATAATAACAACAATAATGATTATGACCACGCATGCAAAACAGAGAGAGAGAAAAGACTACATTCTATAAGAATAATTACACAATACCCACTGTTACCAGTGTTATGATCCCAATTCATGTTCTAGGGGCAAAAGGGAAAGTCACTTTAAAGCAAAAAATGAACAGCGACAAACAAAAGTGAACCTATACTGAGTCCCAGCACACAAAACACAAAGTAAGATTTCCAATACATTTATTTACAATAAGTGATAAATACAGTGCAAAAAGAATCCTAAACAAACAGCTCCAAAAGAAAAAGAAATGAAGCGTGTTCTTCAGGAGCAGGTAAAGCCAAAACAAACAAAAGATCACTAGCCGGTAGATGGACAACCTAATTAACCTGACAACAATAAACAACACAACTCTTACCTTACTTCCTAACTAACAAAAAAACAAAACAAACAAACAAACAAACAAACAAAACAAAAAAAAAAAACAGGAGAAAAGAAAAATGGCACCCACTCCCTACTGCTCCAACACTCAACAATGGGCAAACAATTCAAAGCTGTACACTACAGCCACAAGACATTTAAGTTGACCTCGGTTTAAGCTTAACACATCAAAGCTGCCACTACAGCCGTAACAACACATTTAAGCTTCACATACACCAACAAGAGCAACACTCCAAGTCTGGTAACACAACAGTCTCAGGCTCTTGGGAGAAGAACTCTCTCCCAGTCTCTCTCTCCGGCTCTGCTTGAATACTGGATCCTCTTGCCATTGATGAGGAACAGCTGGTAGGTCCCATCACCTAGATGAGGACAGGGAGGAGCACAGGAAATTGGACAAAACATACAACAAAACTACAACTCCCAGCAGGCCGTTGGGTCCATTGGCAGCACACACACTCAATAAATCAATGAGTGACACTTACACATTATAAAACACAAATGCATACGCCCTGGGACGCAACACCAGTCAAATTAAATCATTAAAGGAAAATCCATCTTTCCAGTGCATACACAGAAAGCGGCATCAGATCTGGCATTCACTGTATTTACAATTGCATAAATAAAGCTATGAGATCGTTACAATTATAATATATTATAAAATATAAAAATAATAGATCACAATACTGTAGTTTATAGCCTAGGCTACTATATTTTAATCAAATAAATGCAGTCTGGGGGAGCGCATGAGACTTATTTCAAAAACATAAAAAAATCCAACTGACACACACACACACACACACACACACACACACAAGTTTCAAGTTTTGAAAAAAATACAACAACAAACAGTAATATTGTAAAGTCTTATAACAATTGAATTTAAAATTATATTGGATTATGTAACTGTTCACAAAATTCAGGGTTCAATCGCTTTCTGTTGTTGCATTGAGACTCTGGTAGGGCTTTATTTTGAAATTCTAGTCAGCAAAATAGAGGGAAAACAAACAATATTGACAATATTGGTTATAAAATGTTACTCACCATGTTAATTTATTGTTAATTTGACTGTTTCGTTCCGTTCGCCTTACATACTTGATCATCGTGAGGTAAACATTACCTACGCCAATAGGAGGCGCTTAATAACAGTGACGTACGCCAATAGCAGCTGCAGAGCAGAAGCAATGTGGGAAATGCCGACTGTTTTAAGGAATAAACGCAGAATTTTTTGTTCTTATCGTGTTCAACACAATCTACACTCGATCGCGCGAGGATCTCCATCGTAAAAAATCGCAACTTGAATTTTTTTTTAGTTACCGTCGAAGTGAAAGACGGGTCCAGTCTGTGGTATAAATAGCTGCCGAGCGCCCTTTACTATTGTCGTTGAATGCGGACAGGCAGGAACTCACCCATTGATCGCTAGACGGATCGGCTGATCTGGCTGGGCATACTCCCATCGCAGCGCGACGATCTTTTTGCCTTTTTTTTAATACTACATTTAAATAGTCCAAGTAATGGATACTGTACAACAGTGGTCATATGTTTATTTTGTGTGACATGACACCTATTGGTGTTGCCTATGAACAGTATACACTGAATACACTGTGACAGAGGCAACAAAAAAAAAAATATAGAATAATAATAACAACAATAATGATTATGACCACGCATGCAAAACAGAGAGAGAGAAAAGACTACATTCTATAAGAATAATTACACAATACCCACTGTTACCAGTGTTATGATCCCAATTCATGTTCTAGGGGCAAAAGGGAAAGTCACTTTAAAGCAAAAAATGAACAGCGACAAACAAAAGTGAACCTATACTGAGTCCCAGCACACAAAACACAAAGTAAGATTTCCAATACATTTATTTACAATAAGTGATAAATACAGTGCAAAAAGAATCCTAAACAAACAGCTCCAAAAGAAAAAGAAATGAAGCGTGTTCTTCAGGAGCAGGTAAAGCCAAAACAAACAAAAGATCACTAGCCGGTAGATGGACAACCTAATTAACCTACAACAATAAACAACACAACTCTTACCTTACTTCCTAACTAACAAAAAAACAAAACAAACAAACAAACAAACAAACAAACAAACAAACAAAACAAAAAAAAAAACAGGAGAAAAGAAAAATGGCACCCACTCCCTACTGCTCCAACACTCAACAATGGGCAAACAATTCAAAGCTGTACACTACAGCCACAAGACATTTAAGTTGACCTCGGTTTAAGCTTAACACATCAAAGCTGCCACTACAGCCGTAACAACACATTTAAGCTTCACATACACCAACAAGAGCAACACTCCAAGTCTGGTAACACAACAGTCTCAGGCTCTTGGGAGAAGAACTCTCTCCCAGTCTCTCTCTCCGGCTCTGCTTGAATACTGGATCCTCTTGCCATTGATGAGGAACAGCTGGTAGGTCCCATCACCTAGATGAGGACAGGGAGGAGCACAGGAAATTGGACAAAACATACAACAAAACTACAACTCCCAGCAGGCCGTTGGGTCCATTGGCAGCACACACACTCAATAAATCAATGAGTGACACTTACACATTATAAAACACAAATGCATACGCCCTGGGACGCAACACCAGTCAAATTAAATCATTAAAGGAAAATCCATCTTTCCAGTGCATACACAGAAAGCGGCATCAGATCTGGCATTCACTGTATTTACAATTGCATAAATAAAGCTATGAGATCGTTACAATTATAATATATTATAAAATATAAAAATAATAGATCACAATACTGTAGTTTATAGCCTAGGCTACTATATTTTAATCAAATAAATGCAGTCTGGGGGAGCGCATGAGACTTATTTCAAAAACATAAAAAAATCCAACTGACACACACACACACACACACACACACACACACACACACACACAAGTTTCAAGTTTTGAAAAAAATACAACAACAAACAGTAATATTGTAAAGTCTTATAACAATTGAATTTAAAATTATATTGGATTATGTAACTGTTCACAAAATTCAGGGTTCAATCGCTTTCTGTTGTTGCATTGAGACTCTGGTAGGGCTTTATTTTGAAATTCTAGTCAGCAAAATAGAGGGAAAACAAACAATATTGACAATATTGGTTATAAAATGTTACTCACCATGTTAATTTATTGTTAATTTGACTGTTTCGTTCCGTTCGCCTTACATACTTGATCATCGTGAGGTAAACATTACCTACGCCAATAGGAGGCGCTTAATAACAGTGACGTACGCCAATAGCAGCTGCAGAGCAGAAGCAATGTGGGAAATGCCGACTGTTTTAAGGAATAAACGCAGAATTTTTTGTTCTTATCGTGTTCAACACAATCTACACTCGATCGCGCGAGGATCTCCATCGTAAAAAATCGCAACTTGAATTTTTTTTTAGTTACCGTCGAAGTGAAAGACGGGTCCAGTCTGTGGTATAAATAGCTGCCGAGCGCCCTTTACTATTGTCGTTGAATGCGGACAGGCAGGAACTCACCCATTGATCGCTAGACGGATCGGCTGATCTGGCTGGGCATACTCCCACCGCAGCGCGACGATCTTTTTGCCTTTTTTTTAATACTACATTTAAATAGTCCAAGTAATGGATACTGTACAACAGTGGTCATATGTTTATTTTGTGTGACATGACACCTATTGGTGTTGCCTATGAACAGTATACACTGAATACACTGTGACAGAGGCAACAAAAAAAAAAAAATAGAATAATAATAACAACAATAATGATTATGACCACGCATGCAAAACAGAGAGAGAGAAAAGACTACATTCTATAAGAATAATTACACAATACCCACTGTTACCAGTGTTATGATCCCAATTCATGTTCTAGGGGCAAAAGGGAAAGTCACTTTAAAGCAAAAAATGAACAGCGACAAACAAAAGTGAACCTATACTGAGTCCCAGCACACAAAACACAAAGTAAGATTTCCAATACATTTATTTACAATAAGTGATAAATACAGTGCAAAAAGAATCCTAAACAAACAGCTCCAAAAGAAAAAGAAATGAAGCGTGTTCTTCAGGAGCAGGTAAAGCCAAAACAAACAAAAGATCACTAGCCGGTAGATGGACAACCTAATTAACCTGACAACAATAAACAACACAACTCTTACCTTACTTCCTAACTAACAAAAAAACAAAACAAACAAACAAACAAACAAACAAAACAAAAAAAAAAAACAGGAGAAAAGAAAAATGGCACCCACTCCCTACTGCTCCAACACTCAACAATGGGCAAACAATTCAAAGCTGTACACTACAGCCACAAGACATTTAAGTTGACCTCGGTTTAAGCTTAACACATCAAAGCTGCCACTACAGCCGTAACAACACATTTAAGCTTCACATACACCAACAAGAGCAACACTCCAAGTCTGGTAACACAACAGTCTCAGGCTCTTGGGAGAAGAACTCTCTCCCAGTCTCTCTCTCCGGCTCTGCTTGAATACTGGATCCTCTTGCCATTGATGAGGAACAGCTGGTAGGTCCCATCACCTAGATGAGGACAGGGAGGAGCACAGGAAATTGGACAAAACATACAACAAAACTACAACTCCCAGCAGGCCGTTGGGTCCATTGGCAGCACACACACTCAATAAATCAATGAGTGACACTTACACATTATAAAACACAAATGCATACGCCCTGGGACGCAACACCAGTCAAATTAAATCATTAAAGGAAAATCCATCTTTCCAGTGCATACACAGAAAGCGGCATCAGATCTGGCATTCACTGTATTTACAATTGCATAAATAAAGCTATGAGATCGTTACAATTATAATATATTATAAAATATAAAAATAATAGATCACAATACTGTAGTTTATAGCCTAGGCTACTATATTTTAATCAAATAAATGCAGTCTGGGGGAGCGCATGAGACTTATTTCAAAAACATAAAAAAATCCAACTGACACACACACACACACACACACACACACACACAAGTTTCAAGTTTTGAAAAAAATACAACAACAAACAGTAATATTGTAAAGTCTTATAACAATTGAATTTAAAATTATATTGGATTATGTAACTGTTCACAAAATTCAGGGTTCAATCGCTTTCTGTTGTTGCATTGAGACTCTGGTAGGGCTTTATTTTGAAATTCTAGTCAGCAAAATAGAGGGAAAACAAACAATATTGACAATATTGGTTATAAAATGTTACTCACCATGTTAATTTATTGTTAATTTGACTGTTTCGTTCCGTTCGCCTTACATACTTGATCATCGTGAGGTAAACATTACCTACGCCAATAGGAGGCGCTTAATAACAGTGACGTACGCCAATAGCAGCTGCAGAGCAGAAGCAATGTGGGAAATGCCGACTGTTTTAAGGAATAAACGCAGAATTTTTTGTTCTTATCGTGTTCAACACAATCTACACTCGATCGCGCGAGGATCTCCATCGTAAAAAATCGCAACTTGAATTTTTTTTTAGTTACCGTCGAAGTGAAAGACGGGTCCAGTCTGTGGTATAAATAGCTGCCGAGCGCCCTTTACTATTGTCGTTGAATGCGGACAGGCAGGAACTCACCCATTGATCGCTAGACGGATCGGCTGATCTGGCTGGGCATACTCCCATCGCAGCGCGACGATCTTTTTGCCTTTTTTTTAATACTACATTTAAATAGTCCAAGTAATGGATACTGTACAACAGTGGTCATATGTTTATTTTGTGTGACATGACACCTATTGGTGTTGCCTATGAACAGTATACACTGAATACACTGTGACAGAGGCAAAAAAAAATATATAGAATAATAATAACAACAATAATGATTATGACCACGCATGCAAAACAGAGAGAGAGAAAAGACTACATTCTATAAGAATAATTACACAATACCCACTGTTACCAGTGTTATGATCCCAATTCATGTTCTAGGGGCAAAAGGGAAAGTCACTTTAAAGCAAAAAATGAACAGCGACAAACAAAAGTGAACCTATACTGAGTCCCAGCACACAAAACACAAAGTAAGATTTCCAATACATTTATTTACAATAAGTGATAAATACAGTGCAAAAAGAATCCTAAACAAACAGCTCCAAAAGAAAAAGAAATGAAGCGTGTTCTTCAGGAGCAGGTAAAGCCAAAACAAACAAAAGATCACTAGCCGGTAGATGGACAACCTAATTAACCTACAACAATAAACAACACAACTCTTACCTTACTTCCTAACTAACAAAAAAACAAAACAAACAAACAAACAAACAAAACAAAAAAAAAAAACAGGAGAAAAGAAAAATGGCACCCACTCCCTACTGCTCCAACACTCAACAATGGGCAAACAATTCAAAGCTGTACACTACAGCCACAAGACATTTAAGTTGACCTCGGTTTAAGCTTAACACATCAAAGCTGCCACTACAGCCGTAACAACACATTTAAGCTTCACATACACCAACAAGAGCAACACTCCAAGTCTGGTAACACAACAGTCTCAGGCTCTTGGGAGAAGAACTCTCTCCCAGTCTCTCTCTCCGGCTCTGCTTGAATACTGGATCCTCTTGCCATTGATGAGGAACAGCTGGTAGGTCCCATCACCTAGATGAGGACAGGGAGGAGCACAGGAAATTGGACAAAACATACAACAAAACTACAACTCCCAGCAGGCCGTTGGGTCCATTGGCAGCACACACACTCAATAAATCAATGAGTGACACTTACACATTATAAAACACAAATGCATACGCCCTGGGACGCAACACCAGTCAAATTAAATCATTAAAGGAAAATCCATCTTTCCAGTGCATACACAGAAAGCGGCATCAGATCTGGCATTCACTGTATTTACAATTGCATAAATAAAGCTATGAGATCGTTACAATTATAATATATTATAAAATATAAAAATAATAGATCACAATACTGTAGTTTATAGCCTAGGCTACTATATTTTAATCAAATAAATGCAGTCTGGGGGAGCGCATGAGACTTATTTCAAAAACATAAAAAAATCCAACTGACACACACACACACACACACACACACACACACAAGTTTCAAGTTTTGAAAAAAATACAACAACAAACAGTAATATTGTAAAGTCTTATAACAATTGAATTTAAAATTATATTGGATTATGTAACTGTTCACAAAATTCAGGGTTCAATCGCTTTCTGTTGTTGCATTGAGACTCTGGTAGGGCTTTATTTTGAAATTCTAGTCAGCAAAATAGAGGGAAAACAAACAATATTGACAATATTGGTTATAAAATGTTACTCACCATGTTAATTTATTGTTAATTTGACTGTTTCGTTCCGTTCGCCTTACATACTTGATCATCGTGAGGTAAACATTACCTACGCCAATAGGAGGCGCTTAATAACAGTGACGTACGCCAATAGCAGCTGCAGAGCAGAAGCAATGTGGGAAATGCCGACTGTTTTAAGGAATAAACGCAGAATTTTTTGTTCTTATCGTGTTCAACACAATCTACACTCGATCGCGCGAGGATCTCCATCGTAAAAAATCGCAACTTGAATTTTTTTTTAGTTACCGTCGAAGTGAAAGACGGGTCCAGTCTGTGGTATAAATAGCTGCCGAGCGCCCTTTACTATTGTCGTTGAATGCGGACAGGCAGGAACTCACCCATTGATCGCTAGACGGATCGGCTGATCTGGCTGGGCATACTCCCATCGCAGCGCGACGATCTTTTTGCCTTTTTTTTAATACTACATTTAAATAGTCCAAGTAATGGATACTGTACAACAGTGGTCATATGTTTATTTTGTGTGACATGACACCTATTGGTGTTGCCTATGAACAGTATACACTGAATACACTGTGACAGAGGCAACAAAAAAAAAAATATAGAATAATAATAACAACAATAATGATTATGACCACGCATGCAAAACAGAGAGAGAGAAAAGACTACATTCTATAAGAATAATTACACAATACCCACTGTTACCAGTGTTATGATCCCAATTCATGTTCTAGGGGCAAAAGGGAAAGTCACTTTAAAGCAAAAAATGAACAGCGACAAACAAAAGTGAACCTATACTGAGTCCCAGCACACAAAACACAAAGTAAGATTTCCAATACATTTATTTACAATAAGTGATAAATACAGTGCAAAAAGAATCCTAAACAAACAGCTCCAAAAGAAAAAGAAATGAAGCGTGTTCTTCAGGAGCAGGTAAAGCCAAAACAAACAAAAGATCACTAGCCGGTAGATGGACAACCTAATTAACCTACAACAATAAACAACACAACTCTTACCTTACTTCCTAACTAACAAAAAAACAAAACAAACAAACAAACAAACAAACAAACAAACAAACAAAACAAAAAAAAAAACAGGAGAAAAGAAAAATGGCACCCACTCCCTACTGCTCCAACACTCAACAATGGGCAAACAATTCAAAGCTGTACACTACAGCCACAAGACATTTAAGTTGACCTCGGTTTAAGCTTAACACATCAAAGCTGCCACTACAGCCGTAACAACACATTTAAGCTTCACATACACCAACAAGAGCAACACTCCAAGTCTGGTAACACAACAGTCTCAGGCTCTTGGGAGAAGAACTCTCTCCCAGTCTCTCTCTCCGGCTCTGCTTGAATACTGGATCCTCTTGCCATTGATGAGGAACAGCTGGTAGGTCCCATCACCTAGATGAGGACAGGGAGGAGCACAGGAAATTGGACAAAACATACAACAAAACTACAACTCCCAGCAGGCCGTTGGGTCCATTGGCAGCACACACACTCAATAAATCAATGAGTGACACTTACACATTATAAAACACAAATGCATACGCCCTGGGACGCAACACCAGTCAAATTAAATCATTAAAGGAAAATCCATCTTTCCAGTGCATACACAGAAAGCGGCATCAGATCTGGCATTCACTGTATTTACAATTGCATAAATAAAGCTATGAGATCGTTACAATTATAATATATTATAAAATATAAAAATAATAGATCACAATACTGTAGTTTATAGCCTAGGCTACTATATTTTAATCAAATAAATGCAGTCTGGGGGAGCGCATGAGACTTATTTCAAAAACATAAAAAAATCCAACTGACACACACACACACACACACACACACACACACACACACAAGTTTCAAGTTTTGAAAAAAATACAACAACAAACAGTAATATTGTAAAGTCTTATAACAATTGAATTTAAAATTATATTGGATTATGTAACTGTTCACAAAATTCAGGGTTCAATCGCTTTCTGTTGTTGCATTGAGACTCTGGTAGGGCTTTATTTTGAAATTCTAGTCAGCAAAATAGAGGGAAAACAAACAATATTGACAATATTGGTTATAAAATGTTACTCACCATGTTAATTTATTGTTAATTTGACTGTTTCGTTCCGTTCGCCTTACATACTTGATCATCGTGAGGTAAACATTACCTACGCCAATAGGAGGCGCTTAATAACAGTGACGTACGCCAATAGCAGCTGCAGAGCAGAAGCAATGTGGGAAATGCCGACTGTTTTAAGGAATAAACGCAGAATTTTTTGTTCTTATCGTGTTCAACACAATCTACACTCGATCGCGCGAGGATCTCCATCGTAAAAAATCGCAACTTGAATTTTTTTTTAGTTACCGTCGAAGTGAAAGACGGGTCCAGTCTGTGGTATAAATAGCTGCCGAGCGCCCTTTACTATTGTCGTTGAATGCGGACAGGCAGGAACTCACCCATTGATCGCTAGACGGATCGGCTGATCTGGCTGGGCATACTCCCACCGCAGCGCGACGATCTTTTTGCCTTTTTTTTAATACTACATTTAAATAGTCCAAGTAATGGATACTGTACAACAGTGGTCATATGTTTATTTTGTGTGACATGACACCTATTGGTGTTGCCTATGAACAGTATACACTGAATACACTGTGACAGAGGCAACAAAAAAAAAAATATAGAATAATAATAACAACAATAATGATTATGACCACGCATGCAAAACAGAGAGAGAGAAAAGACTACATTCTATAAGAATAATTACACAATACCCACTGTTACCAGTGTTATGATCCCAATTCATGTTCTAGGGGCAAAAGGGAAAGTCACTTTAAAGCAAAAAATGAACAGCGACAAACAAAAGTGAACCTATACTGAGTCCCAGCACACAAAACACAAAGTAAGATTTCCAATACATTTATTTACAATAAGTGATAAATACAGTGCAAAAAGAATCCTAAACAAACAGCTCCAAAAGAAAAAGAAATGAAGCGTGTTCTTCAGGAGCAGGTAAAGCCAAAACAAACAAAAGATCACTAGCCGGTAGATGGACAACCTAATTAACCTGACAACAATAAACAACACAACTCTTACCTTACTTCCTAACTAACAAAAAAACAAAACAAACAAACAAACAAACAAACAAAACAAAAAAAAAAAACAGGAGAAAAGAAAAATGGCACCCACTCCCTACTGCTCCAACACTCAACAATGGGCAAACAATTCAAAGCTGTACACTACAGCCACAAGACATTTAAGTTGACCTCGGTTTAAGCTTAACACATCAAAGCTGCCACTACAGCCGTAACAACACATTTAAGCTTCACATACACCAACAAGAGCAACACTCCAAGTCTGGTAACACAACAGTCTCAGGCTCTTGGGAGAAGAACTCTCTCCCAGTCTCTCTCTCCGGCTCTGCTTGAATACTGGATCCTCTTGCCATTGATGAGGAACAGCTGGTAGGTCCCATCACCTAGATGAGGACAGGGAGGAGCACAGGAAATTGGACAAAACATACAACAAAACTACAACTCCCAGCAGGCCGTTGGGTCCATTGGCAGCACACACACTCAATAAATCAATGAGTGACACTTACACATTATAAAACACAAATGCATACGCCCTGGGACGCAACACCAGTCAAATTAAATCATTAAAGGAAAATCCATCTTTCCAGTGCATACACAGAAAGCGGCATCAGATCTGGCATTCACTGTATTTACAATTGCATAAATAAAGCTATGAGATCGTTACAATTATAATATATTATAAAATATAAAAATAATAGATCACAATACTGTAGTTTATAGCCTAGGCTACTATATTTTAATCAAATAAATGCAGTCTGGGGGAGCGCATGAGACTTATTTCAAAAACATAAAAAAATCCAACTGACACACACACACACACACACACACACACACACAAGTTTCAAGTTTTGAAAAAAATACAACAACAAACAGTAATATTGTAAAGTCTTATAACAATTGAATTTAAAATTATATTGGATTATGTAACTGTTCACAAAATTCAGGGTTCAATCGCTTTCTGTTGTTGCATTGAGACTCTGGTAGGGCTTTATTTTGAAATTCTAGTCAGCAAAATAGAGGGAAAACAAACAATATTGACAATATTGGTTATAAAATGTTACTCACCATGTTAATTTATTGTTAATTTGACTGTTTCGTTCCGTTCGCCTTACATACTTGATCATCGTGAGGTAAACATTACCTACGCCAATAGGAGGCGCTTAATAACAGTGACGTACGCCAATAGCAGCTGCAGAGCAGAAGCAATGTGGGAAATGCCGACTGTTTTAAGGAATAAACGCAGAATTTTTTGTTCTTATCGTGTTCAACACAATCTACACTCGATCGCGCGAGGATCTCCATCGTAAAAAATCGCAACTTGAATTTTTTTTTAGTTACCGTCGAAGTGAAAGACGGGTCCAGTCTGTGGTATAAATAGCTGCCGAGCGCCCTTTACTATTGTCGTTGAATGCGGACAGGCAGGAACTCACCCATTGATCGCTAGACGGATCGGCTGATCTGGCTGGGCATACTCCCATCGCAGCGCGACGATCTTTTTGCCTTTTTTTTAATACTACATTTAAATAGTCCAAGTAATGGATACTGTACAACAGTGGTCATATGTTTATTTTGTGTGACATGACACCTATTGGTGTTGCCTATGAACAGTATACACTGAATACACTGTGACAGAGGCAACAAAAAAAAAAATATAGAATAATAATAACAACAATAATGATTATGACCACGCATGCAAAACAGAGAGAGAGAAAAGACTACATTCTATAAGAATAATTACACAATACCCACTGTTACCAGTGTTATGATCCCAATTCATGTTCTAGGGGCAAAAGGGAAAGTCACTTTAAAGCAAAAAATGAACAGCGACAAACAAAAGTGAACCTATACTGAGTCCCAGCACACAAAACACAAAGTAAGATTTCCAATACATTTATTTACAATAAGTGATAAATACAGTGCAAAAAGAATCCTAAACAAACAGCTCCAAAAGAAAAAGAAATGAAGCGTGTTCTTCAGGAGCAGGTAAAGCCAAAACAAACAAAAGATCACTAGCCGGTAGATGGACAACCTAATTAACCTGACAACAATAAACAACACAACTCTTACCTTACTTCCTAACTAACAAAAAAACAAAACAAACAAACAAACAAACAAACAAACAAACAAACAAAACAAAAAAAAAAAACAGGAGAAAAGAAAAATGGCACCCACTCCCTACTGCTCCAACACTCAACAATGGGCAAACAATTCAAAGCTGTACACTACAGCCACAAGACATTTAAGTTGACCTCGGTTTAAGCTTAACACATCAAAGCTGCCACTACAGCCGTAACAACACATTTAAGCTTCACATACACCAACAAGAGCAACACTCCAAGTCTGGTAACACAACAGTCTCAGGCTCTTGGGAGAAGAACTCTCTCCCAGTCTCTCTCTCCGGCTCTGCTTGAATACTGGATCCTCTTGCCATTGATGAGGAACAGCTGGTAGGTCCCATCACCTAGATGAGGACAGGGAGGAGCACAGGAAATTGGACAAAACATACAACAAAACTACAACTCCCAGCAGGCCGTTGGGTCCATTGGCAGCACACACACTCAATAAATCAATGAGTGACACTTACACATTATAAAACACAAATGCATACGCCCTGGGACGCAACACCAGTCAAATTAAATCATTAAAGGAAAATCCATCTTTCCAGTGCATACACAGAAAGCGGCATCAGATCTGGCATTCACTGTATTTACAATTGCATAAATAAAGCTATGAGATCGTTACAATTATAATATATTATAAAATATAAAAATAATAGATCACAATACTGTAGTTTATAGCCTAGGCTACTATATTTTAATCAAATAAATGCAGTCTGGGGGAGCGCATGAGACTTATTTCAAAAACATAAAAAAATCCAACTGACACACACACACACACACACACACACACACACAAGTTTCAAGTTTTGAAAAAAATACAACAACAAACAGTAATATTGTAAAGTCTTATAACAATTGAATTTAAAATTATATTGGATTATGTAACTGTTCACAAAATTCAGGGTTCAATCGCTTTCTGTTGTTGCATTGAGACTCTGGTAGGGCTTTATTTTGAAATTCTAGTCAGCAAAATAGAGGGAAAACAAACAATATTGACAATATTGGTTATAAAATGTTACTCACCATGTTAATTTATTGTTAATTTGACTGTTTCGTTCCGTTCGCCTTACATACTTGATCATCGTGAGGTAAACATTACCTACGCCAATAGGAGGCGCTTAATAACAGTGACGTACGCCAATAGCAGCTGCAGAGCAGAAGCAATGTGGGAAATGCCGACTGTTTTAAGGAATAAACGCAGAATTTTTTGTTCTTATCGTGTTCAACACAATCTACACTCGATCGCGCGAGGATCTCCATCGTAAAAAATCGCAACTTGAATTTTTTTTTAGTTACCGTCGAAGTGAAAGACGGGTCCAGTCTGTGGTATAAATAGCTGCCGAGCGCCCTTTACTATTGTCGTTGAATGCGGACAGGCAGGAACTCACCCATTGATCGCTAGGCTGATCTGGCTGGGCATACTCCCATCGCAGCGCGACGATCTTTTTGCCTTTTTTTTAATACTACATTTAAATAGTCCAAGTAATGGATACTGTACAACAGTGGTCATATGTTTATTTTGTGTGACATGACACCTATTGGTGTTGCCTATGAACAGTATACACTGAATACACTGTGACAGAGGCAACAAAAAAAAAAAAATAGAATAATAATAACAACAATAATGATTATGACCACGCATGCAAAACAGAGAGAGAGAAAAGACTACATTCTATAAGAATAATTACACAATACCCACTGTTACCAGTGTTATGATCCCAATTCATGTTCTAGGGGCAAAAGGGAAAGTCACTTTAAAGCAAAAAATGAACAGCGACAAACAAAAGTGAACCTATACTGAGTCCCAGCACACAAAACACAAAGTAAGATTTCCAATACATTTATTTACAATAAGTGATAAATACAGTGCAAAAAGAATCCTAAACAAACAGCTCCAAAAGAAAAAGAAATGAAGCGTGTTCTTCAGGAGCAGGTAAAGCCAAAACAAACAAAAGATCACTAGCCGGTAGATGGACAACCTAATTAACCTGACAACAATAAACAACACAACTCTTACCTTACTTCCTAACTAACAAAAAAACAAAACAAACAAACAAACAAACAAACAAAACAAAAAAAAAAAACAGGAGAAAAGAAAAATGGCACCCACTCCCTACTGCTCCAACACTCAACAATGGGCAAACAATTCAAAGCTGTACACTACAGCCACAAGACATTTAAGTTGACCTCGGTTTAAGCTTAACACATCAAAGCTGCCACTACAGCCGTAACAACACATTTAAGCTTCACATACACCAACAAGAGCAACACTCCAAGTCTGGTAACACAACAGTCTCAGGCTCTTGGGAGAAGAACTCTCTCCCAGTCTCTCTCTCCGGCTCTGCTTGAATACTGGATCCTCTTGCCATTGATGAGGAACAGCTGGTAGGTCCCATCACCTAGATGAGGACAGGGAGGAGCACAGGAAATTGGACAAAACATACAACAAAACTACAACTCCCAGCAGGCCGTTGGGTCCATTGGCAGCACACACACTCAATAAATCAATGAGTGACACTTACACATTATAAAACACAAATGCATACGCCCTGGGACGCAACACCAGTCAAATTAAATCATTAAAGGAAAATCCATCTTTCCAGTGCATACACAGAAAGCGGCATCAGATCTGGCATTCACTGTATTTACAATTGCATAAATAAAGCTATGAGATCGTTACAATTATAATATATTATAAAATATAAAAATAATAGATCACAATACTGTAGTTTATAGCCTAGGCTACTATATTTTAATCAAATAAATGCAGTCTGGGGGAGCGCATGAGACTTATTTCAAAAACATAAAAAAATCCAACTGACACACACACACACACACACACACACACACACAAGTTTCAAGTTTTGAAAAAAATACAACAACAAACAGTAATATTGTAAAGTCTTATAACAATTGAATTTAAAATTATATTGGATTATGTAACTGTTCACAAAATTCAGGGTTCAATCGCTTTCTGTTGTTGCATTGAGACTCTGGTAGGGCTTTATTTTGAAATTCTAGTCAGCAAAATAGAGGGAAAACAAACAATATTGACAATATTGGTTATAAAATGTTACTCACCATGTTAATTTATTGTTAATTTGACTGTTTCGTTCCGTTCGCCTTACATACTTGATCATCGTGAGGTAAACATTACCTACGCCAATAGGAGGCGCTTAATAACAGTGACGTACGCCAATAGCAGCTGCAGAGCAGAAGCAATGTGGGAAATGCCGACTGTTTTAAGGAATAAACGCAGAATTTTTTGTTCTTATCGTGTTCAACACAATCTACACTCGATCGCGCGAGGATCTCCATCGTAAAAAATCGCAACTTGAATTTTTTTTTAGTTACCGTCGAAGTGAAAGACGGGTCCAGTCTGTGGTATAAATAGCTGCCGAGCGCCCTTTACTATTGTCGTTGAATGCGGACAGGCAGGAACTCACCCATTGATCGCTAGACGGATCGGCTGATCTGGCTGGGCATACTCCCATCGCAGCGCGACGATCTTTTTGCCTTTTTTTTAATACTACATTTAAATAGTCCAAGTAATGGATACTGTACAACAGTGGTCATATGTTTATTTTGTGTGACATGACACCTATTGGTGTTGCCTATGAACAGTATACACTGAATACACTGTGACAGAGGCAAAAAAAAAAAAAATATAGAATAATAATAACAACAATAATGATTATGACCACGCATGCAAAACAGAGAGAGAGAAAAGACTACATTCTATAAGAATAATTACACAATACCCACTGTTACCAGTGTTATGATCCCAATTCATGTTCTAGGGGCAAAAGGGAAAGTCACTTTAAAGCAAAAAATGAACAGCGACAAACAAAAGTGAACCTATACTGAGTCCCAGCACACAAAACACAAAGTAAGATTTCCAATACATTTATTTACAATAAGTGATAAATACAGTGCAAAAGGAATCCTAAACAAACAGCTCCAAAAGAAAAAGAAATGAAGCGTGTTCTTCAGGAGCAGGTAAAGCCAAAACAAACAAAAGATCACTAGCCGGTAGATGGACAACCTAATTAACCTACAACAATAAACAACACAACTCTTACCTTACTTCCTAACTAACAAAAAAACAAAACAAACAAACAAACAAACAAACAAACAAACAAAACAAAAAAAAAAAACAGGAGAAAAGAAAAATGGCACCCACTCCCTACTGCTCCAACACTCAACAATGGGCAAACAATTCAAAGCTGTACACTACAGCCACAAGACATTTAAGTTGACCTCGGTTTAAGCTTAACACATCAAAGCTGCCACTACAGCCGTAACAACACATTTAAGCTTCACATACACCAACAAGAGCAACACTCCAAGTCTGGTAACACAACAGTCTCAGGCTCTTGGGAGAAGAACTCTCTCCCAGTCTCTCTCTCCGGCTCTGCTTGAATACTGGATCCTCTTGCCATTGATGAGGAACAGCTGGTAGGTCCCATCACCTAGATGAGGACAGGGAGGAGCACAGGAAATTGGACAAAACATACAACAAAACTACAACTCCCAGCAGGCCGTTGGGTCCATTGGCAGCACACACACTCAATAAATCAATGAGTGACACTTACACATTATAAAACACAAATGCATACGCCCTGGGACGCAACACCAGTCAAATTAAATCATTAAAGGAAAATCCATCTTTCCAGTGCATACACAGAAAGCGGCATCAGATCTGGCATTCACTGTATTTACAATTGCATAAATAAAGCTATGAGATCGTTACAATTATAATATATTATAAAATATAAAAATAATAGATCACAATACTGTAGTTTATAGCCTAGGCTACTATATTTTAATCAAATAAATGCAGTCTGGGGGAGCGCATGAGACTTATTTCAAAAACATAAAAAAATCCAACTGACACACACACACACACACACACACACACACACACACAAGTTTCAAGTTTTGAAAAAAATACAACAACAAACAGTAATATTGTAAAGTCTTATAACAATTGAATTTAAAATTATATTGGATTATGTAACTGTTCACAAAATTCAGGGTTCAATCGCTTTCTGTTGTTGCATTGAGACTCTGGTAGGGCTTTATTTTGAAATTCTAGTCAGCAAAATAGAGGGAAAACAAACAATATTGACAATATTGGTTATAAAATGTTACTCACCATGTTAATTTATTGTTAATTTGACTGTTTCGTTCCGTTCGCCTTACATACTTGATCATCGTGAGGTAAACATTACCTACGCCAATAGGAGGCGCTTAATAACAGTGACGTACGCCAATAGCAGCTGCAGAGCAGAAGCAATGTGGGAAATGCCGACTGTTTTAAGGAATAAACGCAGAATTTTTTGTTCTTATCGTGTTCAACACAATCTACACTCGATCGCGCGAGGATCTCCATCGTAAAAAATCGCAACTTGAATTTTTTTTTAGTTACCGTCGAAGTGAAAGACGGGTCCAGTCTGTGGTATAAATAGCTGCCGAGCGCCCTTTACTATTGTCGTTGAATGCGGACAGGCAGGAACTCACCCATTGATCGCTAGACGGATCGGCTGATCTGGCTGGGCATACTCCCATCGCAGCGCGACGATCTTTTTGCCTTTTTTTTAATACTACATTTAAATAGTCCAAGTAATGGATACTGTACAACAGTGGTCATATGTTTATTTTGTGTGACATGACACCTATTGGTGTTGCCTATGAACAGTATACACTGAATACACTGTGACAGAGGCAAAAAAAAAAAAAATATAGAATAATAATAACAACAATAATGATTATGACCACGCATGCAAAACAGAGAGAGAGAAAAGACTACATTCTATAAGAATAATTACACAATACCCACTGTTACCAGTGTTATGATCCCAATTCATGTTCTAGGGGCAAAAGGGAAAGTCACTTTAAAGCAAAAAATGAACAGCGACAAACAAAAGTGAACCTATACTGAGTCCCAGCACACAAAACACAAAGTAAGATTTCCAATACATTTATTTACAATAAGTGATAAATACAGTGCAAAAGGAATCCTAAACAAACAGCTCCAAAAGAAAAAGAAATGAAGCGTGTTCTTCAGGAGCAGGTAAAGCCAAAACAAACAAAAGATCACTAGCCGGTAGATGGACAACCTAATTAACCTACAACAATAAACAACACAACTCTTACCTTACTTCCTAACTAACAAAAAAACAAAACAAACAAACAAACAAACAAACAAACAAACAAAACAAAAAAAAAAAACAGGAGAAAAGAAAAATGGCACCCACTCCCTACTGCTCCAACACTCAACAATGGGCAAACAATTCAAAGCTGTACACTACAGCCACAAGACATTTAAGTTGACCTCGGTTTAAGCTTAACACATCAAAGCTGCCACTACAGCCGTAACAACACATTTAAGCTTCACATACACCAACAAGAGCAACACTCCAAGTCTGGTAACACAACAGTCTCAGGCTCTTGGGAGAAGAACTCTCTCCCAGTCTCTCTCTCCGGCTCTGCTTGAATACTGGATCCTCTTGCCATTGATGAGGAACAGCTGGTAGGTCCCATCACCTAGATGAGGACAGGGAGGAGCACAGGAAATTGGACAAAACATACAACAAAACTACAACTCCCAGCAGGCCGTTGGGTCCATTGGCAGCACACACACTCAATAAATCAATGAGTGACACTTACACATTATAAAACACAAATGCATACGCCCTGGGACGCAACACCAGTCAAATTAAATCATTAAAGGAAAATCCATCTTTCCAGTGCATACACAGAAAGCGGCATCAGATCTGGCATTCACTGTATTTACAATTGCATAAATAAAGCTATGAGATCGTTACAATTATAATATATTATAAAATATAAAAATAATAGATCACAATACTGTAGTTTATAGCCTAGGCTACTATATTTTAATCAAATAAATGCAGTCTGGGGGAGCGCATGAGACTTATTTCAAAAACATAAAAAAATCCAACTGACACACACACACACACACACACACACACACACACACAAGTTTCAAGTTTTGAAAAAAATACAACAACAAACAGTAATATTGTAAAGTCTTATAACAATTGAATTTAAAATTATATTGGATTATGTAACTGTTCACAAAATTCAGGGTTCAATCGCTTTCTGTTGTTGCATTGAGACTCTGGTAGGGCTTTATTTTGAAATTCTAGTCAGCAAAATAGAGGGAAAACAAACAATATTGACAATATTGGTTATAAAATGTTACTCACCATGTTAATTTATTGTTAATTTGACTGTTTCGTTCCGTTCGCCTTACATACTTGATCATCGTGAGGTAAACATTACCTACGCCAATAGGAGGCGCTTAATAACAGTGACGTACGCCAATAGCAGCTGCAGAGCAGAAGCAATGTGGGAAATGCCGACTGTTTTAAGGAATAAACGCAGAATTTTTTGTTCTTATCGTGTTCAACACAATCTACACTCGATCGCGCGAGGATCTCCATCGTAAAAAATCGCAACTTGAATTTTTTTTTAGTTACCGTCGAAGTGAAAGACGGGTCCAGTCTGTGGTATAAATAGCTGCCGAGCGCCCTTTACTATTGTCGTTGAATGCGGACAGGCAGGAACTCACCCATTGATCGCTAGACGGATCGGCTGATCTGGCTGGGCATACTCCCATCGCAGCGCGACGATCTTTTTGCCTTTTTTTTAATACTACATTTAAATAGTCCAAGTAATGGATACTGTACAACAGTGGTCATATGTTTATTTTGTGTGACATGACACCTATTGGTGTTGCCTATGAACAGTATACACTGAATACACTGTGACAGAGGCAACAAAAAAAAAAATATAGAATAATAATAACAACAATAATGATTATGACCACGCATGCAAAACAGAGAGAGAGAAAAGACTACATTCTATAAGAATAATTACACAATACCCACTGTTACCAGTGTTATGATCCCAATTCATGTTCTAGGGGCAAAAGGGAAAGTCACTTTAAAGCAAAAAATGAACAGCGACAAACAAAAGTGAACCTATACTGAGTCCCAGCACACAAAACACAAAGTAAGATTTCCAATACATTTATTTACAATAAGTGATAAATACAGTGCAAAAAGAATCCTAAACAAACAGCTCCAAAAGAAAAAGAAATGAAGCGTGTTCTTCAGGAGCAGGTAAAGCCAAAACAAACAAAAGATCACTAGCCGGTAGATGGACAACCTAATTAACCTGACAACAATAAACAACACAACTCTTACCTTACTTCCTAACTAACAAAAAAACAAAACAAACAAACAAACAAACAAACAAACAAACAAACAAAACAAAAAAAAAAAACAGGAGAAAAGAAAAATGGCACCCACTCCCTACTGCTCCAACACTCAACAATGGGCAAACAATTCAAAGCTGTACACTACAGCCACAAGACATTTAAGTTGACCTCGGTTTAAGCTTAACACATCAAAGCTGCCACTACAGCCGTAACAACACATTTAAGCTTCACATAC
Source organism: Leuciscus leuciscus (assembly GCF_965113295.1). Classification (NCBI taxonomy): domain Eukaryota; kingdom Metazoa; phylum Chordata; class Actinopteri; order Cypriniformes; family Leuciscidae; genus Leuciscus; species Leuciscus leuciscus. The sequence goes on from NC_138725.1 coordinate 5,931,770, forward strand.
ACCAACAAGAGCAACACTCCAAGTCTGGTAACACAACAGTCTCAGGCTCTTGGGAGAAGAACTCTCTCCCAGTCTCTCTCTCCGGCTCTGCTTGAATACTGGATCCTCTTGCCATTGATGAGGAACAGCTGGTAGGTCCCATCACCTAGATGAGGACAGGGAGGAGCACAGGAAATTGGACAAAACATACAACAAAACTACAACTCCCAGCAGGCCGTTGGGTCCATTGGCAGCACACACACTCAATAAATCAATGAGTGACACTTACACATTATAAAACACAAATGCATACGCCCTGGGACGCAACACCAGTCAAATTAAATCATTAAAGGAAAATCCATCTTTCCAGTGCATACACAGAAAGCGGCATCAGATCTGGCATTCACTGTATTTACAATTGCATAAATAAAGCTATGAGATCGTTACAATTATAATATATTATAAAATATAAAAATAATAGATCACAATACTGTAGTTTATAGCCTAGGCTACTATATTTTAATCAAATAAATGCAGTCTGGGGGAGCGCATGAGACTTATTTCAAAAACATAAAAAAATCCAACTGACACACACACACACACACACACACACACACACAAGTTTCAAGTTTTGAAAAAAATACAACAACAAACAGTAATATTGTAAAGTCTTATAACAATTGAATTTAAAATTATATTGGATTATGTAACTGTTCACAAAATTCAGGGTTCAATCGCTTTCTGTTGTTGCATTGAGACTCTGGTAGGGCTTTATTTTGAAATTCTAGTCAGCAAAATAGAGGGAAAACAAACAATATTGACAATATTGGTTATAAAATGTTACTCACCATGTTAATTTATTGTTAATTTGACTGTTTCGTTCCGTTCGCCTTACATACTTGATCATCGTGAGGTAAACATTACCTACGCCAATAGGAGGCGCTTAATAACAGTGACGTACGCCAATAGCAGCTGCAGAGCAGAAGCAATGTGGGAAATGCCGACTGTTTTAAGGAATAAACGCAGAATTTTTTGTTCTTATCGTGTTCAACACAATCTACACTCGATCGCGCGAGGATCTCCATCGTAAAAAATCGCAACTTGAATTTTTTTTTAGTTACCGTCGAAGTGAAAGACGGGTCCAGTCTGTGGTATAAATAGCTGCCGAGCGCCCTTTACTATTGTCGTTGAATGCGGACAGGCAGGAACTCACCCATTGATCGCTAGACGGATCGGCTGATCTGGCTGGGCATACTCCCATCGCAGCGCGACGATCTTTTTGCCTTTTTTTTAATACTACATTTAAATAGTCCAAGTAATGGATACTGTACAACAGTGGTCATATGTTTATTTTGTGTGACATGACACCTATTGGTGTTGCCTATGAACAGTATACACTGAATACACTGTGACAGAGGCAACAAAAAAAAAAATATAGAATAATAATAACAACAATAATGATTATGACCACGCATGCAAAACAGAGAGAGAGAAAAGACTACATTCTATAAGAATAATTACACAATACCCACTGTTACCAGTGTTATGATCCCAATTCATGTTCTAGGGGCAAAAGGGAAAGTCACTTTAAAGCAAAAAATGAACAGCGACAAACAAAAGTGAACCTATACTGAGTCCCAGCACACAAAACACAAAGTAAGATTTCCAATACATTTATTTACAATAAGTGATAAATACAGTGCAAAAAGAATCCTAAACAAACAGCTCCAAAAGAAAAAGAAATGAAGCGTGTTCTTCAGGAGCAGGTAAAGCCAAAACAAACAAAAGATCACTAGCCGGTAGATGGACAACCTAATTAACCTGACAACAATAAACAACACAACTCTTACCTTACTTCCTAACTAACAAAAAAACAAAACAAACAAACAAACAAACAAACAAACAAACAAACAAAACAAAAAAAAAAAACAGGAGAAAAGAAAAATGGCACCCACTCCCTACTGCTCCAACACTCAACAATGGGCAAACAATTCAAAGCTGTACACTACAGCCACAAGACATTTAAGTTGACCTCGGTTTAAGCTTAACACATCAAAGCTGCCACTACAGCCGTAACAACACATTTAAGCTTCACATACACCAACAAGAGCAACACTCCAAGTCTGGTAACACAACAGTCTCAGGCTCTTGGGAGAAGAACTCTCTCCCAGTCTCTCTCTCCGGCTCTGCTTGAATACTGGATCCTCTTGCCATTGATGAGGAACAGCTGGTAGGTCCCATCACCTAGATGAGGACAGGGAGGAGCACAGGAAATTGGACAAAACATACAACAAAACTACAACTCCCAGCAGGCCGTTGGGTCCATTGGCAGCACACACACTCAATAAATCAATGAGTGACACTTACACATTATAAAACACAAATGCATACGCCCTGGGACGCAACACCAGTCAAATTAAATCATTAAAGGAAAATCCATCTTTCCAGTGCATACACAGAAAGCGGCATCAGATCTGGCATTCACTGTATTTACAATTGCATAAATAAAGCTATGAGATCGTTACAATTATAATATATTATAAAATATAAAAATAATAGATCACAATACTGTAGTTTATAGCCTAGGCTACTATATTTTAATCAAATAAATGCAGTCTGGGGGAGCGCATGAGACTTATTTCAAAAACATAAAAAAATCCAACTGACACACACACACACACACACACACACACACACACACAAGTTTCAAGTTTTGAAAAAAATACAACAACAAACAGTAATATTGTAAAGTCTTATAACAATTGAATTTAAAATTATATTGGATTATGTAACTGTTCACAAAATTCAGGGTTCAATCGCTTTCTGTTGTTGCATTGAGACTCTGGTAGGGCTTTATTTTGAAATTCTAGTCAGCAAAATAGAGGGAAAACAAACAATATTGACAATATTGGTTATAAAATGTTACTCACCATGTTAATTTATTGTTAATTTGACTGTTTCGTTCCGTTCGCCTTACATACTTGATCATCGTGAGGTAAACATTACCTACGCCAATAGGAGGCGCTTAATAACAGTGACGTACGCCAATAGCAGCTGCAGAGCAGAAGCAATGTGGGAAATGCCGACTGTTTTAAGGAATAAACGCAGAATTTTTTGTTCTTATCGTGTTCAACACAATCTACACTCGATCGCGCGAGGATCTCCATCGTAAAAAATCGCAACTTGAATTTTTTTTTAGTTACCGTCGAAGTGAAAGACGGGTCCAGTCTGTGGTATAAATAGCTGCCGAGCGCCCTTTACTATTGTCGTTGAATGCGGACAGGCAGGAACTCACCCATTGATCGCTAGACGGATCGGCTGATCTGGCTGGGCATACTCCCATCGCAGCGCGACGATCTTTTTGCCTTTTTTTTAATACTACATTTAAATAGTCCAAGTAATGGATACTGTACAACAGTGGTCATATGTTTATTTTGTGTGACATGACACCTATTGGTGTTGCCTATGAACAGTATACACTGAATACACTGTGACAGAGGCAACAAAAAAAAAAATATAGAATAATAATAACAACAATAATGATTATGACCACGCATGCAAAACAGAGAGAGAGAAAAGACTACATTCTATAAGAATAATTACACAATACCCACTGTTACCAGTGTTATGATCCCAATTCATGTTCTAGGGGCAAAAGGGAAAGTCACTTTAAAGCAAAAAATGAACAGCGACAAACAAAAGTGAACCTATACTGAGTCCCAGCACACAAAACACAAAGTAAGATTTCCAATACATTTATTTACAATAAGTGATAAATACAGTGCAAAAAGAATCCTAAACAAACAGCTCCAAAAGAAAAAGAAATGAAGCGTGTTCTTCAGGAGCAGGTAAAGCCAAAACAAACAAAAGATCACTAGCCGGTAGATGGACAACCTAATTAACCTGACAACAATAAACAACACAACTCTTACCTTACTTCCTAACTAACAAAAAAACAAAACAAACAAACAAACAAACAAACAAAACAAAAAAAAAAAACAGGAGAAAAGAAAAATGGCACCCACTCCCTACTGCTCCAACACTCAACAATGGGCAAACAATTCAAAGCTGTACACTACAGCCACAAGACATTTAAGTTGACCTCGGTTTAAGCTTAACACATCAAAGCTGCCACTACAGCCGTAACAACACATTTAAGCTTCACATACACCAACAAGAGCAACACTCCAAGTCTGGTAACACAACAGTCTCAGGCTCTTGGGAGAAGAACTCTCTCCCAGTCTCTCTCTCCGGCTCTGCTTGAATACTGGATCCTCTTGCCATTGATGAGGAACAGCTGGTAGGTCCCATCACCTAGATGAGGACAGGGAGGAGCACAGGAAATTGGACAAAACATACAACAAAACTACAACTCCCAGCAGGCCGTTGGGTCCATTGGCAGCACACACACTCAATAAATCAATGAGTGACACTTACACATTATAAAACACAAATGCATACGCCCTGGGACGCAACACCAGTCAAATTAAATCATTAAAGGAAAATCCATCTTTCCAGTGCATACACAGAAAGCGGCATCAGATCTGGCATTCACTGTATTTACAATTGCATAAATAAAGCTATGAGATCGTTACAATTATAATATATTATAAAATATAAAAATAATAGATCACAATACTGTAGTTTATAGCCTAGGCTACTATATTTTAATCAAATAAATGCAGTCTGGGGGAGCGCATGAGACTTATTTCAAAAACATAAAAAAATCCAACTGACACACACACACACACACACACACACACACACACACACAAGTTTCAAGTTTTGAAAAAAATACAACAACAAACAGTAATATTGTAAAGTCTTATAACAATTGAATTTAAAATTATATTGGATTATGTAACTGTTCACAAAATTCAGGGTTCAATCGCTTTCTGTTGTTGCATTGAGACTCTGGTAGGGCTTTATTTTGAAATTCTAGTCAGCAAAATAGAGGGAAAACAAACAATATTGACAATATTGGTTATAAAATGTTACTCACCATGTTAATTTATTGTTAATTTGACTGTTTCGTTCCGTTCGCCTTACATACTTGATCATCGTGAGGTAAACATTACCTACGCCAATAGGAGGCGCTTAATAACAGTGACGTACGCCAATAGCAGCTGCAGAGCAGAAGCAATGTGGGAAATGCCGACTGTTTTAAGGAATAAACGCAGAATTTTTTGTTCTTATCGTGTTCAACACAATCTACACTCGATCGCGCGAGGATCTCCATCGTAAAAAATCGCAACTTGAATTTTTTTTTAGTTACCGTCGAAGTGAAAGACGGGTCCAGTCTGTGGTATAAATAGCTGCCGAGCGCCCTTTACTATTGTCGTTGAATGCGGACAGGCAGGAACTCACCCATTGATCGCTAGACGGATCGGCTGATCTGGCTGGGCATACTCCCATCGCAGCGCGACGATCTTTTTGCCTTTTTTTTAATACTACATTTAAATAGTCCAAGTAATGGATACTGTACAACAGTGGTCATATGTTTATTTTGTGTGACATGACACCTATTGGTGTTGCCTATGAACAGTATACACTGAATACACTGTGACAGAGGCAACAAAAAAAAAAATATAGAATAATAATAACAACAATAATGATTATGACCACGCATGCAAAACAGAGAGAGAGAAAAGACTACATTCTATAAGAATAATTACACAATACCCACTGTTACCAGTGTTATGATCCCAATTCATGTTCTAGGGGCAAAAGGGAAAGTCACTTTAAAGCAAAAAATGAACAGCGACAAACAAAAGTGAACCTATACTGAGTCCCAGCACACAAAACACAAAGTAAGATTTCCAATACATTTATTTACAATAAGTGATAAATACAGTGCAAAAAGAATCCTAAACAAACAGCTCCAAAAGAAAAAGAAATGAAGCGTGTTCTTCAGGAGCAGGTAAAGCCAAAACAAACAAAAGATCACTAGCCGGTAGATGGACAACCTAATTAACCTGACAACAATAAACAACACAACTCTTACCTTACTTCCTAACTAACAAAAAAACAAAACAAACAAACAAACAAACAAACAAAACAAAAAAAAAAAACAGGAGAAAAGAAAAATGGCACCCACTCCCTACTGCTCCAACACTCAACAATGGGCAAACAATTCAAAGCTGTACACTACAGCCACAAGACATTTAAGTTGACCTCGGTTTAAGCTTAACACATCAAAGCTGCCACTACAGCCGTAACAACACATTTAAGCTTCACATACACCAACAAGAGCAACACTCCAAGTCTGGTAACACAACAGTCTCAGGCTCTTGGGAGAAGAACTCTCTCCCAGTCTCTCTCTCCGGCTCTGCTTGAATACTGGATCCTCTTGCCATTGATGAGGAACAGCTGGTAGGTCCCATCACCTAGATGAGGACAGGGAGGAGCACAGGAAATTGGACAAAACATACAACAAAACTACAACTCCCAGCAGGCCGTTGGGTCCATTGGCAGCACACACACTCAATAAATCAATGAGTGACACTTACACATTATAAAACACAAATGCATACGCCCTGGGACGCAACACCAGTCAAATTAAATCATTAAAGGAAAATCCATCTTTCCAGTGCATACACAGAAAGCGGCATCAGATCTGGCATTCACTGTATTTACAATTGCATAAATAAAGCTATGAGATCGTTACAATTATAATATATTATAAAATATAAAAATAATAGATCACAATACTGTAGTTTATAGCCTAGGCTACTATATTTTAATCAAATAAATGCAGTCTGGGGGAGCGCATGAGACTTATTTCAAAAACATAAAAAAATCCAACTGACACACACACACACACACACACACACACACACAAGTTTCAAGTTTTGAAAAAAATACAACAACAAACAGTAATATTGTAAAGTCTTATAACAATTGAATTTAAAATTATATTGGATTATGTAACTGTTCACAAAATTCAGGGTTCAATCGCTTTCTGTTGTTGCATTGAGACTCTGGTAGGGCTTTATTTTGAAATTCTAGTCAGCAAAATAGAGGGAAAACAAACAATATTGACAATATTGGTTATAAAATGTTACTCACCATGTTAATTTATTGTTAATTTGACTGTTTCGTTCCGTTCGCCTTACATACTTGATCATCGTGAGGTAAACATTACCTACGCCAATAGGAGGCGCTTAATAACAGTGACGTACGCCAATAGCAGCTGCAGAGCAGAAGCAATGTGGGAAATGCCGACTGTTTTAAGGAATAAACGCAGAATTTTTTGTTCTTATCGTGTTCAACACAATCTACACTCGATCGCGCGAGGATCTCCATCGTAAAAAATCGCAACTTGAATTTTTTTTTAGTTACCGTCGAAGTGAAAGACGGGTCCAGTCTGTGGTATAAATAGCTGCCGAGCGCCCTTTACTATTGTCGTTGAATGCGGACAGGCAGGAACTCACCCATTGATCGCTAGACGGATCGGCTGATCTGGCTGGGCATACTCCCATCGCAGCGCGACGATCTTTTTGCCTTTTTTTTAATACTACATTTAAATAGTCCAAGTAATGGATACTGTACAACAGTGGTCATATGTTTATTTTGTGTGACATGACACCTATTGGTGTTGCCTATGAACAGTATACACTGAATACACTGTGACAGAGGCAACAAAAAAAAAAATATAGAATAATAATAACAACAATAATGATTATGACCACGCATGCAAAACAGAGAGAGAGAAAAGACTACATTCTATAAGAATAATTACACAATACCCACTGTTACCAGTGTTATGATCCCAATTCATGTTCTAGGGGCAAAAGGGAAAGTCACTTTAAAGCAAAAAATGAACAGCGACAAACAAAAGTGAACCTATACTGAGTCCCAGCACACAAAACACAAAGTAAGATTTCCAATACATTTATTTACAATAAGTGATAAATACAGTGCAAAAAGAATCCTAAACAAACAGCTCCAAAAGAAAAAGAAATGAAGCGTGTTCTTCAGGAGCAGGTAAAGCCAAAACAAACAAAAGATCACTAGCCGGTAGATGGACAACCTAATTAACCTACAACAATAAACAACACAACTCTTACCTTACTTCCTAACTAACAAAAAAACAAAACAAACAAACAAACAAACAAACAAACAAACAAACAAACAAACAAAACAAAAAAAAAAAACAGGAGAAAAGAAAAATGGCACCCACTCCCTACTGCTCCAACACTCAACAATGGGCAAACAATTCAAAGCTGTACACTACAGCCACAAGACATTTAAGTTGACCTCGGTTTAAGCTTAACACATCAAAGCTGCCACTACAGCCGTAACAACACATTTAAGCTTCACATACACCAACAAGAGCAACACTCCAAGTCTGGTAACACAACAGTCTCAGGCTCTTGGGAGAAGAACTCTCTCCCAGTCTCTCTCTCCGGCTCTGCTTGAATACTGGATCCTCTTGCCATTGATGAGGAACAGCTGGTAGGTCCCATCACCTAGATGAGGACAGGGAGGAGCACAGGAAATTGGACAAAACATACAACAAAACTACAACTCCCAGCAGGCCGTTGGGTCCATTGGCAGCACACACACTCAATAAATCAATGAGTGACACTTACACATTATAAAACACAAATGCATACGCCCTGGGACGCAACACCAGTCAAATTAAATCATTAAAGGAAAATCCATCTTTCCAGTGCATACACAGAAAGCGGCATCAGATCTGGCATTCACTGTATTTACAATTGCATAAATAAAGCTATGAGATCGTTACAATTATAATATATTATAAAATATAAAAATAATAGATCACAATACTGTAGTTTATAGCCTAGGCTACTATATTTTAATCAAATAAATGCAGTCTGGGGGAGCGCATGAGACTTATTTCAAAAACATAAAAAAATCCAACTGACACACACACACACACACACACACACACACACACACAAGTTTCAAGTTTTGAAAAAAATACAACAACAAACAGTAATATTGTAAAGTCTTATAACAATTGAATTTAAAATTATATTGGATTATGTAACTGTTCACAAAATTCAGGGTTCAATCGCTTTCTGTTGTTGCATTGAGACTCTGGTAGGGCTTTATTTTGAAATTCTAGTCAGCAAAATAGAGGGAAAACAAACAATATTGACAATATTGGTTATAAAATGTTACTCACCATGTTAATTTATTGTTAATTTGACTGTTTCGTTCCGTTCGCCTTACATACTTGATCATCGTGAGGTAAACATTACCTACGCCAATAGGAGGCGCTTAATAACAGTGACGTACGCCAATAGCAGCTGCAGAGCAGAAGCAATGTGGGAAATGCCGACTGTTTTAAGGAATAAACGCAGAATTTTTTGTTCTTATCGTGTTCAACACAATCTACACTCGATCGCGCGAGGATCTCCATCGTAAAAAATCGCAACTTGAATTTTTTTTTAGTTACCGTCGAAGTGAAAGACGGGTCCAGTCTGTGGTATAAATAGCTGCCGAGCGCCCTTTACTATTGTCGTTGAATGCGGACAGGCAGGAACTCACCCATTGATCGCTAGACGGATCGGCTGATCTGGCTGGGCATACTCCCATCGCAGCGCGACGATCTTTTTGCCTTTTTTTTAATACTACATTTAAATAGTCCAAGTAATGGATACTGTACAACAGTGGTCATATGTTTATTTTGTGTGACATGACACCTATTGGTGTTGCCTATGAACAGTATACACTGAATACACTGTGACAGAGGCAAAAAAAAAAATATATAGAATAATAATAACAACAATAATGATTATGACCACGCATGCAAAACAGAGAGAGAGAAAAGACTACATTCTATAAGAATAATTACACAATACCCACTGTTACCAGTGTTATGATCCCAATTCATGTTCTAGGGGCAAAAGGGAAAGTCACTTTAAAGCAAAAAATGAACAGCGACAAACAAAAGTGAACCTATACTGAGTCCCAGCACACAAAACACAAAGTAAGATTTCCAATACATTTATTTACAATAAGTGATAAATACAGTGCAAAAAGAATCCTAAACAAACAGCTCCAAAAGAAAAAGAAATGAAGCGTGTTCTTCAGGAGCAGGTAAAGCCAAAACAAACAAAAGATCACTAGCCGGTAGATGGACAACCTAATTAACCTACAACAATAAACAACACAACTCTTACCTTACTTCCTAACTAACAAAAAAACAAAACAAACAAACAAACAAACAAACAAACAAACAAAACAAAAAAAAAAAACAGGAGAAAAGAAAAATGGCACCCACTCCCTACTGCTCCAACACTCAACAATGGGCAAACAATTCAAAGCTGTACACTACAGCCACAAGACATTTAAGTTGACCTCGGTTTAAGCTTAACACATCAAAGCTGCCACTACAGCCGTAACAACACATTTAAGCTTCACATACACCAACAAGAGCAACACTCCAAGTCTGGTAACACAACAGTCTCAGGCTCTTGGGAGAAGAACTCTCTCCCAGTCTCTCTCTCCGGCTCTGCTTGAATACTGGATCCTCTTGCCATTGATGAGGAACAGCTGGTAGGTCCCATCACCTAGATGAGGACAGGGAGGAGCACAGGAAATTGGACAAAACATACAACAAAACTACAACTCCCAGCAGGCCGTTGGGTCCATTGGCAGCACACACACTCAATAAATCAATGAGTGACACTTACACATTATAAAACACAAATGCATACGCCCTGGGACGCAACACCAGTCAAATTAAATCATTAAAGGAAAATCCATCTTTCCAGTGCATACACAGAAAGCGGCATCAGATCTGGCATTCACTGTATTTACAATTGCATAAATAAAGCTATGAGATCGTTACAATTATAATATATTATAAAATATAAAAATAATAGATCACAATACTGTAGTTTATAGCCTAGGCTACTATATTTTAATCAAATAAATGCAGTCTGGGGGAGCGCATGAGACTTATTTCAAAAACATAAAAAAATCCAACTGACACACACACACACACACACACACACACACACACACACACAAGTTTCAAGTTTTGAAAAAAATACAACAACAAACAGTAATATTGTAAAGTCTTATAACAATTGAATTTAAAATTATATTGGATTATGTAACTGTTCACAAAATTCAGGGTTCAATCGCTTTCTGTTGTTGCATTGAGACTCTGGTAGGGCTTTATTTTGAAATTCTAGTCAGCAAAATAGAGGGAAAACAAACAATATTGACAATATTGGTTATAAAATGTTACTCACCATGTTAATTTATTGTTAATTTGACTGTTTCGTTCCGTTCGCCTTACATACTTGATCATCGTGAGGTAAACATTACCTACGCCAATAGGAGGCGCTTAATAACAGTGACGTACGCCAATAGCAGCTGCAGAGCAGAAGCAATGTGGGAAATGCCGACTGTTTTAAGGAATAAACGCAGAATTTTTTGTTCTTATCGTGTTCAACACAATCTACACTCGATCGCGCGAGGATCTCCATCGTAAAAAATCGCAACTTGAATTTTTTTTTAGTTACCGTCGAAGTGAAAGACGGGTCCAGTCTGTGGTATAAATAGCTGCCGAGCGCCCTTTACTATTGTCGTTGAATGCGGACAGGCAGGAACTCACCCATTGATCGCTAGACGGATCGGCTGATCTGGCTGGGCATACTCCCATCGCAGCGCGACGATCTTTTTGCCTTTTTTTTAATACTACATTTAAATAGTCCAAGTAATGGATACTGTACAACAGTGGTCATATGTTTATTTTGTGTGACATGACACCTATTGGTGTTGCCTATGAACAGTATACACTGAATACACTGTGACAGAGGCAACAAAAAAAAAAATATAGAATAATAATAACAACAATAATGATTATGACCACGCATGCAAAACAGAGAGAGAGAAAAGACTACATTCTATAAGAATAATTACACAATACCCACTGTTACCAGTGTTATGATCCCAATTCATGTTCTAGGGGCAAAAGGGAAAGTCACTTTAAAGCAAAAAATGAACAGCGACAAACAAAAGTGAACCTATACTGAGTCCCAGCACACAAAACACAAAGTAAGATTTCCAATACATTTATTTACAATAAGTGATAAATACAGTGCAAAAAGAATCCTAAACAAACAGCTCCAAAAGAAAAAGAAATGAAGCGTGTTCTTCAGGAGCAGGTAAAGCCAAAACAAACAAAAGATCACTAGCCGGTAGATGGACAACCTAATTAACCTACAACAATAAACAACACAACTCTTACCTTACTTCCTAACTAACAAAAAAACAAAACAAACAAACAAACAAACAAACAAACAAACAAACAAACAAACAAAACAAAAAAAAAAAACAGGAGAAAAGAAAAATGGCACCCACTCCCTACTGCTCCAACACTCAACAATGGGCAAACAATTCAAAGCTGTACACTACAGCCACAAGACATTTAAGTTGACCTCGGTTTAAGCTTAACACATCAAAGCTGCCACTACAGCCGTAACAACACATTTAAGCTTCACATACACCAACAAGAGCAACACTCCAAGTCTGGTAACACAACAGTCTCAGGCTCTTGGGAGAAGAACTCTCTCCCAGTCTCTCTCTCCGGCTCTGCTTGAATACTGGATCCTCTTGCCATTGATGAGGAACAGCTGGTAGGTCCCATCACCTAGATGAGGACAGGGAGGAGCACAGGAAATTGGACAAAACATACAACAAAACTACAACTCCCAGCAGGCCGTTGGGTCCATTGGCAGCACACACACTCAATAAATCAATGAGTGACACTTACACATTATAAAACACAAATGCATACGCCCTGGGACGCAACACCAGTCAAATTAAATCATTAAAGGAAAATCCATCTTTCCAGTGCATACACAGAAAGCGGCATCAGATCTGGCATTCACTATTTACAATTGCATAAATAAAGCTATGAGATCGTTACAATTATAATATATTATAAAATATAAAAATAATAGATCACAATACTGTAGTTTATAGCCTAGGCTACTATATTTTAATCAAATAAATGCAGTCTGGGGGAGCGCATGAGACTTATTTCAAAAACATAAAAAAATCCAACTGACACACACACACACACACACACACACACACACAAGTTTCAAGTTTTGAAAAAAATACAACAACAAACAGTAATATTGTAAAGTCTTATAACAATTGAATTTAAAATTATATTGGATTATGTAACTGTTCACAAAATTCAGGGTTCAATCGCTTTCTGTTGTTGCATTGAGACTCTGGTAGGGCTTTATTTTGAAATTCTAGTCAGCAAAATAGAGGGAAAACAAACAATATTGACAATATTGGTTATAAAATGTTACTCACCATGTTAATTTATTGTTAATTTGACTGTTTCGTTCCGTTCGCCTTACATACTTGATCATCGTGAGGTAAACATTACCTACGCCAATAGGAGGCGCTTAATAACAGTGACGTACGCCAATAGCAGCTGCAGAGCAGAAGCAATGTGGGAAATGCCGACTGTTTTAAGGAATAAACGCAGAATTTTTTGTTCTTATCGTGTTCAACACAATCTACACTCGATCGCGCGAGGATCTCCATCGTAAAAAATCGCAACTTGAATTTTTTTTTAGTTACCGTCGAAGTGAAAGACGGGTCCAGTCTGTGGTATAAATAGCTGCCGAGCGCCCTTTACTATTGTCGTTGAATGCGGACAGGCAGGAACTCACCCATTGATCGCTAGACGGATCGGCTGATCTGGCTGGGCATACTCCCATCGCAGCGCGACGATCTTTTTGCCTTTTTTTTAATACTACATTTAAATAGTCCAAGTAATGGATACTGTACAACAGTGGTCATATGTTTATTTTGTGTGACATGACACCTATTGGTGTTGCCTATGAACAGTATACACTGAATACACTGTGACAGAGGCAAAAAAAAAAAAAATATAGAATAATAATAACAACAATAATGATTATGACCACGCATGCAAAACAGAGAGAGAGAAAAGACTACATTCTATAAGAATAATTACACAATACCCACTGTTACCAGTGTTATGATCCCAATTCATGTTCTAGGGGCAAAAGGGAAAGTCACTTTAAAGCAAAAAATGAACAGCGACAAACAAAAGTGAACCTATACTGAGTCCCAGCACACAAAACACAAAGTAAGATTTCCAATACATTTATTTACAATAAGTGATAAATACAGTGCAAAAAGAATCCTAAACAAACAGCTCCAAAAGAAAAAGAAATGAAGCGTGTTCTTCAGGAGCAGGTAAAGCCAAAACAAACAAAAGATCACTAGCCGGTAGATGGACAACCTAATTAACCTACAACAATAAACAACACAACTCTTACCTTACTTCCTAACTAACAAAAAAACAAAACAAACAAACAAACAAACAAACAAACAAACAAAACAAAAAAAAAAAACAGGAGAAAAGAAAAATGGCACCCACTCCCTACTGCTCCAACACTCAACAATGGGCAAACAATTCAAAGCTGTACACTACAGCCACAAGACATTTAAGTTGACCTCGGTTTAAGCTTAACACATCAAAGCTGCCACTACAGCCGTAACAACACATTTAAGCTTCACATACACCAACAAGAGCAACACTCCAAGTCTGGTAACACAACAGTCTCAGGCTCTTGGGAGAAGAACTCTCTCCCAGTCTCTCTCTCCGGCTCTGCTTGAATACTGGATCCTCTTGCCATTGATGAGGAACAGCTGGTAGGTCCCATCACCTAGATGAGGACAGGGAGGAGCACAGGAAATTGGACAAAACATACAACAAAACTACAACTCCCAGCAGGCCGTTGGGTCCATTGGCAGCACACACACTCAATAAATCAATGAGTGACACTTACACATTATAAAACACAAATGCATACGCCCTGGGACGCAACACCAGTCAAATTAAATCATTAAAGGAAAATCCATCTTTCCAGTGCATACACAGAAAGCGGCATCAGATCTGGCATTCACTGTATTTACAATTGCATAAATAAAGCTATGAGATCGTTACAATTATAATATATTATAAAATATAAAAATAATAGATCACAATACTGTAGTTTATAGCCTAGGCTACTATATTTTAATCAAATAAATGCAGTCTGGGGGAGCGCATGAGACTTATTTCAAAAACATAAAAAAATCCAACTGACACACACACACACACACACACACACACACACACAAGTTTCAAGTTTTGAAAAAAATACAACAACAAACAGTAATATTGTAAAGTCTTATAACAATTGAATTTAAAATTATATTGGATTATGTAACTGTTCACAAAATTCAGGGTTCAATCGCTTTCTGTTGTTGCATTGAGACTCTGGTAGGGCTTTATTTTGAAATTCTAGTCAGCAAAATAGAGGGAAAACAAACAATATTGACAATATTGGTTATAAAATGTTACTCACCATGTTAATTTATTGTTAATTTGACTGTTTCGTTCCGTTCGCCTTACATACTTGATCATCGTGAGGTAAACATTACCTACGCCAATAGGAGGCGCTTAATAACAGTGACGTACGCCAATAGCAGCTGCAGAGCAGAAGCAATGTGGGAAATGCCGACTGTTTTAAGGAATAAACGCAGAATTTTTTGTTCTTATCGTGTTCAACACAATCTACACTCGATCGCGCGAGGATCTCCATCGTAAAAAATCGCAACTTGAATTTTTTTTTAGTTACCGTCGAAGTGAAAGACGGGTCCAGTCTGTGGTATAAATAGCTGCCGAGCGCCCTTTACTATTGTCGTTGAATGCGGACAGGCAGGAACTCACCCATTGATCGCTAGACGGATCGGCTGATCTGGCTGGGCATACTCCCATCGCAGCGCGACGATCTTTTTGCCTTTTTTTTAATACTACATTTAAATAGTCCAAGTAATGGATACTGTACAACAGTGGTCATATGTTTATTTTGTGTGACATGACACCTATTGGTGTTGCCTATGAACAGTATACACTGAATACACTGTGACAGAGGCAACAAAAAAAAAAATATAGAATAATAATAACAACAATAATGATTATGACCACGCATGCAAAACAGAGAGAGAGAAAAGACTACATTCTATAAGAATAATTACACAATACCCACTGTTACCAGTGTTATGATCCCAATTCATGTTCTAGGGGCAAAAGGGAAAGTCACTTTAAAGCAAAAAATGAACAGCGACAAACAAAAGTGAACCTATACTGAGTCCCAGCACACAAAACACAAAGTAAGATTTCCAATACATTTATTTACAATAAGTGATAAATACAGTGCAAAAAGAATCCTAAACAAACAGCTCCAAAAGAAAAAGAAATGAAGCGTGTTCTTCAGGAGCAGGTAAAGCCAAAACAAACAAAAGATCACTAGCCGGTAGATGGACAACCTAATTAACCTGACAACAATAAACAACACAACTCTTACCTTACTTCCTAACTAACAAAAAAACAAAACAAACAAACAAACAAACAAACAAAACAAAAAAAAAAAACAGGAGAAAAGAAAAATGGCACCCACTCCCTACTGCTCCAACACTCAACAATGGGCAAACAATTCAAAGCTGTACACTACAGCCACAAGACATTTAAGTTGACCTCGGTTTAAGCTTAACACATCAAAGCTGCCACTACAGCCGTAACAACACATTTAAGCTTCACATACACCAACAAGAGCAACACTCCAAGTCTGGTAACACAACAGTCTCAGGCTCTTGGGAGAAGAACTCTCTCCCAGTCTCTCTCTCCGGCTCTGCTTGAATACTGGATCCTCTTGCCATTGATGAGGAACAGCTGGTAGGTCCCATCACCTAGATGAGGACAGGGAGGAGCACAGGAAATTGGACAAAACATACAACAAAACTACAACTCCCAGCAGGCCGTTGGGTCCATTGGCAGCACACACACTCAATAAATCAATGAGTGACACTTACACATTATAAAACACAAATGCATACGCCCTGGGACGCAACACCAGTCAAATTAAATCATTAAAGGAAAATCCATCTTTCCAGTGCATACACAGAAAGCGGCATCAGATCTGGCATTCACTGTATTTACAATTGCATAAATAAAGCTATGAGATCGTTACAATTATAATATATTATAAAATATAAAAATAATAGATCACAATACTGTAGTTTATAGCCTAGGCTACTATATTTTAATCAAATAAATGCAGTCTGGGGGAGCGCATGAGACTTATTTCAAAAACATAAAAAAATCCAACTGACACACACACACACACACACACACACACACACACAAGTTTCAAGTTTTGAAAAAAATACAACAACAAACAGTAATATTGTAAAGTCTTATAACAATTGAATTTAAAATTATATTGGATTATGTAACTGTTCACAAAATTCAGGGTTCAATCGCTTTCTGTTGTTGCATTGAGACTCTGGTAGGGCTTTATTTTGAAATTCTAGTCAGCAAAATAGAGGGAAAACAAACAATATTGACAATATTGGTTATAAAATGTTACTCACCATGTTAATTTATTGTTAATTTGACTGTTTCGTTCCGTTCGCCTTACATACTTGATCATCGTGAGGTAAACATTACCTACGCCAATAGGAGGCGCTTAATAACAGTGACGTACGCCAATAGCAGCTGCAGAGCAGAAGCAATGTGGGAAATGCCGACTGTTTTAAGGAATAAACGCAGAATTTTTTGTTCTTATCGTGTTCAACACAATCTACACTCGATCGCGCGAGGATCTCCATCGTAAAAAATCGCAACTTGAATTTTTTTTTAGTTACCGTCGAAGTGAAAGACGGGTCCAGTCTGTGGTATAAATAGCTGCCGAGCGCCCTTTACTATTGTCGTTGAATGCGGACAGGCAGGAACTCACCCATTGATCGCTAGACGGATCGGCTGATCTGGCTGGGCATACTCCCATCGCAGCGCGACGATCTTTTTGCCTTTTTTTTAATACTACATTTAAATAGTCCAAGTAATGGATACTGTACAACAGTGGTCATATGTTTATTTTGTGTGACATGACACCTATTGGTGTTGCCTATGAACAGTATACACTGAATACACTGTGACAGAGGCAACAAAAAAAAAAATATAGAATAATAATAACAACAATAATGATTATGACCACGCATGCAAAACAGAGAGAGAGAAAAGACTACATTCTATAAGAATAATTACACAATACCCACTGTTACCAGTGTTATGATCCCAATTCATGTTCTAGGGGCAAAAGGGAAAGTCACTTTAAAGCAAAAAATGAACAGCGACAAACAAAAGTGAACCTATACTGAGTCCCAGCACACAAAACACAAAGTAAGATTTCCAATACATTTATTTACAATAAGTGATAAATACAGTGCAAAAAGAATCCTAAACAAACAGCTCCAAAAGAAAAAGAAATGAAGCGTGTTCTTCAGGAGCAGGTAAAGCCAAAACAAACAAAAGATCACTAGCCGGTAGATGGACAACCTAATTAACCTGACAACAATAAACAACACAACTCTTACCTTACTTCCTAACTAACAAAAAAACAAAACAAACAAACAAACAAACAAACAAACAAACAAACAAAACAAAAAAAAAAAACAGGAGAAAAGAAAAATGGCACCCACTCCCTACTGCTCCAACACTCAACAATGGGCAAACAATTCAAAGCTGTACACTACAGCCACAAGACATTTAAGTTGACCTCGGTTTAAGCTTAACACATCAAAGCTGCCACTACAGCCGTAACAACACATTTAAGCTTCACATACACCAACAAGAGCAACACTCCAAGTCTGGTAACACAACAGTCTCAGGCTCTTGGGAGAAGAACTCTCTCCCAGTCTCTCTCTCCGGCTCTGCTTGAATACTGGATCCTCTTGCCATTGATGAGGAACAGCTGGTAGGTCCCATCACCTAGATGAGGACAGGGAGGAGCACAGGAAATTGGACAAAACATACAACAAAACTACAACTCCCAGCAGGCCGTTGGGTCCATTGGCAGCACACACACTCAATAAATCAATGAGTGACACTTACACATTATAAAACACAAATGCATACGCCCTGGGACGCAACACCAGTCAAATTAAATCATTAAAGGAAAATCCATCTTTCCAGTGCATACACAGAAAGCGGCATCAGATCTGGCATTCACTGTATTTACAATTGCATAAATAAAGCTATGAGATCGTTACAATTATAATATATTATAAAATATAAAAATAATAGATCACAATACTGTAGTTTATAGCCTAGGCTACTATATTTTAATCAAATAAATGCAGTCTGGGGGAGCGCATGAGACTTATTTCAAAAACATAAAAAAATCCAACTGACACACACACACACACACACACACACACACACACACAAGTTTCAAGTTTTGAAAAAAATACAACAACAAACAGTAATATTGTAAAGTCTTATAACAATTGAATTTAAAATTATATTGGATTATGTAACTGTTCACAAAATTCAGGGTTCAATCGCTTTCTGTTGTTGCATTGAGACTCTGGTAGGGCTTTATTTTGAAATTCTAGTCAGCAAAATAGAGGGAAAACAAACAATATTGACAATATTGGTTATAAAATGTTACTCACCATGTTAATTTATTGTTAATTTGACTGTTTCGTTCCGTTCGCCTTACATACTTGATCATCGTGAGGTAAACATTACCTACGCCAATAGGAGGCGCTTAATAACAGTGACGTACGCCAATAGCAGCTGCAGAGCAGAAGCAATGTGGGAAATGCCGACTGTTTTAAGGAATAAACGCAGAATTTTTTGTTCTTATCGTGTTCAACACAATCTACACTCGATCGCGCGAGGATCTCCATCGTAAAAAATCGCAACTTGAATTTTTTTTTAGTTACCGTCGAAGTGAAAGACGGGTCCAGTCTGTGGTATAAATAGCTGCCGAGCGCCCTTTACTAATGTCGTTGAATGCGGACAGGCAGGAACTCACCCATTGATCGCTAGACGGATCGGCTGATCTGGCTGGGCATACTCCCATCGCAGCGCGACGATCTTTTTGCCTTTTTTTTAATACTACATTTAAATAGTCCAAGTAATGGATACTGTACAACAGTGGTCATATGTTTATTTTGTGTGACATGACACCTATTGGTGTTGCCTATGAACAGTATACACTGAATACACTGTGACAGAGGCAACAAAAAAAAAAATATAGAATAATAATAACAACAATAATGATTATGACCACGCATGCAAAACAGAGAGAGAGAAAAGACTACATTCTATAAGAATAATTACACAATACCCACTGTTACCAGTGTTATGATCCCAATTCATGTTCTAGGGGCAAAAGGGAAAGTCACTTTAAAGCAAAAAATGAACAGCGACAAACAAAAGTGAACCTATACTGAGTCCCAGCACACAAAACACAAAGTAAGATTTCCAATACATTTATTTACAATAAGTGATAAATACAGTGCAAAAAGAATCCTAAACAAACAGCTCCAAAAGAAAAAGAAATGAAGCGTGTTCTTCAGGAGCAGGTAAAGCCAAAACAAACAAAAGATCACTAGCCGGTAGATGGACAACCTAATTAACCTGACAACAATAAACAACACAACTCTTACCTTACTTCCTAACTAACAAAAAAACAAAACAAACAAACAAACAAACAAACAAACAAACAAACAAAACAAAAAAAAAAAACAGGAGAAAAGAAAAATGGCACCCACTCCCTACTGCTCCAACACTCAACAATGGGCAAACAATTCAAAGCTGTACACTACAGCCACAAGACATTTAAGTTGACCTCGGTTTAAGCTTAACACATCAAAGCTGCCACTACAGCCGTAACAACACATTTAAGCTTCACATACACCAACAAGAGCAACACTCCAAGTCTGGTAACACAACAGTCTCAGGCTCTTGGGAGAAGAACTCTCTCCCAGTCTCTCTCTCCGGCTCTGCTTGAATACTGGATCCTCTTGCCATTGATGAGGAACAGCTGGTAGGTCCCATCACCTAGATGAGGACAGGGAGGAGCACAGGAAATTGGACAAAACATACAACAAAACTACAACTCCCAGCAGGCCGTTGGGTCCATTGGCAGCACACACACTCAATAAATCAATGAGTGACACTTACACATTATAAAACACAAATGCATACGCCCTGGGACGCAACACCAGTCAAATTAAATCATTAAAGGAAAATCCATCTTTCCAGTGCATACACAGAAAGCGGCATCAGATCTGGCATTCACTGTATTTACAATTGCATAAATAAAGCTATGAGATCGTTACAATTATAATATATTATAAAATATAAAAATAATAGATCACAATACTGTAGTTTATAGCCTAGGCTACTATATTTTAATCAAATAAATGCAGTCTGGGGGAGCGCATGAGACTTATTTCAAAAACATAAAAAAATCCAACTGACACACACACACACACACACACACACACACACAAGTTTCAAGTTTTGAAAAAAATACAACAACAAACAGTAATATTGTAAAGTCTTATAACAATTGAATTTAAAATTATATTGGATTATGTAACTGTTCACAAAATTCAGGGTTCAATCGCTTTCTGTTGTTGCATTGAGACTCTGGTAGGGCTTTATTTTGAAATTCTAGTCAGCAAAATAGAGGGAAAACAAACAATATTGACAATATTGGTTATAAAATGTTACTCACCATGTTAATTTATTGTTAATTTGACTGTTTCGTTCCGTTCGCCTTACATACTTGATCATCGTGAGGTAAACATTACCTACGCCAATAGGAGGCGCTTAATAACAGTGACGTACGCCAATAGCAGCTGCAGAGCAGAAGCAATGTGGGAAATGCCGACTGTTTTAAGGAATAAACGCAGAATTTTTTGTTCTTATCGTGTTCAACACAATCTACACTCGATCGCGCGAGGATCTCCATCGTAAAAAATCGCAACTTGAATTTTTTTTTAGTTACCGTCGAAGTGAAAGACGGGTCCAGTCTGTGGTATAAATAGCTGCCGAGCGCCCTTTACTATTGTCGTTGAATGCGGACAGGCAGGAACTCACCCATTGATCGCTAGACGGATCGGCTGATCTGGCTGGGCATACTCCCATCGCAGCGCGACGATCTTTTTGCCTTTTTTTTAATACTACATTTAAATAGTCCAAGTAATGGATACTGTACAACAGTGGTCATATGTTTATTTTGTGTGACATGACACCTATTGGTGTTGCCTATGAACAGTATACACTGAATACACTGTGACAGAGGCAACAAAAAAAAAAATATAGAATAATAATAACAACAATAATGATTATGACCACGCATGCAAAACAGAGAGAGAGAAAAGACTACATTCTATAAGAATAATTACACAATACCCACTGTTACCAGTGTTATGATCCCAATTCATGTTCTAGGGGCAAAAGGGAAAGTCACTTTAAAGCAAAAAATGAACAGCGACAAACAAAAGTGAACCTATACTGAGTCCCAGCACACAAAACACAAAGTAAGATTTCCAATACATTTATTTACAATAAGTGATAAATACAGTGCAAAAAGAATCCTAAACAAACAGCTCCAAAAGAAAAAGAAATGAAGCGTGTTCTTCAGGAGCAGGTAAAGCCAAAACAAACAAAAGATCACTAGCCGGTAGATGGACAACCTAATTAACCTACAACAATAAACAACACAACTCTTACCTTACTTCCTAACTAACAAAAAAACAAAACAAACAAACAAACAAACAAACAAACAAAACAAAAAAAAAAAACAGGAGAAAAGAAAAATGGCACCCACTCCCTACTGCTCCAACACTCAACAATGGGCAAACAATTCAAAGCTGTACACTACAGCCACAAGACATTTAAGTTGACCTCGGTTTAAGCTTAACACATCAAAGCTGCCACTACAGCCGTAACAACACATTTAAGCTTCACATACACCAACAAGAGCAACACTCCAAGTCTGGTAACACAACAGTCTCAGGCTCTTGGGAGAAGAACTCTCTCCCAGTCTCTCTCTCCGGCTCTGCTTGAATACTGGATCCTCTTGCCATTGATGAGGAACAGCTGGTAGGTCCCATCACCTAGATGAGGACAGGGAGGAGCACAGGAAATTGGACAAAACATACAACAAAACTACAACTCCCAGCAGGCCGTTGGGTCCATTGGCAGCACACACACTCAATAAATCAATGAGTGACACTTACACATTATAAAACACAAATGCATACGCCCTGGGACGCAACACCAGTCAAATTAAATCATTAAAGGAAAATCCATCTTTCCAGTGCATACACAGAAAGCGGCATCAGATCTGGCATTCACTGTATTTACAATTGCATAAATAAAGCTATGAGATCGTTACAATTATAATATATTATAAAATATAAAAATAATAGATCACAATACTGTAGTTTATAGCCTAGGCTACTATATTTTAATCAAATAAATGCAGTCTGGGGGAGCGCATGAGACTTATTTCAAAAACATAAAAAAATCCAACTGACACACACACACACACACACACACACACACACACACACACACACACACACAAGTTTCAAGTTTTGAAAAAAATACAACAACAAACAGTAATATTGTAAAGTCTTATAACAATTGAATTTAAAATTATATTGGATTATGTAACTGTTCACAAAATTCAGGGTTCAATCGCTTTCTGTTGTTGCATTGAGACTCTGGTAGGGCTTTATTTTGAAATTCTAGTCAGCAAAATAGAGGGAAAACAAACAATATTGACAATATTGGTTATAAAATGTTACTCACCATGTTAATTTATTGTTAATTTGACTGTTTCGTTCCGTTCGCCTTACATACTTGATCATCGTGAGGTAAACATTACCTACGCCAATAGGAGGCGCTTAATAACAGTGACGTACGCCAATAGCAGCTGCAGAGCAGAAGCAATGTGGGAAATGCCGACTGTTTTAAGGAATAAACGCAGAATTTTTTGTTCTTATCGTGTTCAACACAATCTACACTCGATCGCGCGAGGATCTCCATCGTAAAAAATCGCAACTTGAATTTTTTTTTAGTTACCGTCGAAGTGAAAGACGGGTCCAGTCTGTGGTATAAATAGCTGCCGAGCGCCCTTTACTATTGTCGTTGAATGCGGACAGGCAGGAACTCACCCATTGATCGCTAGACGGATCGGCTGATCTGGCTGGGCATACTCCCATCGCAGCGCGACGATCTTTTTGCCTTTTTTTTAATACTACATTTAAATAGTCCAAGTAATGGATACTGTACAACAGTGGTCATATGTTTATTTTGTGTGACATGACACCTATTGGTGTTGCCTATGAACAGTATACACTGAATACACTGTGACAGAGGCAACAAAAAAAAAAATATAGAATAATAATAACAACAATAATGATTATGACCACGCATGCAAAACAGAGAGAGAGAAAAGACTACATTCTATAAGAATAATTACACAATACCCACTGTTACCAGTGTTATGATCCCAATTCATGTTCTAGGGGCAAAAGGGAAAGTCACTTTAAAGCAAAAAATGAACAGCGACAAACAAAAGTGAACCTATACTGAGTCCCAGCACACAAAACACAAAGTAAGATTTCCAATACATTTATTTACAATAAGTGATAAATACAGTGCAAAAAGAATCCTAAACAAACAGCTCCAAAAGAAAAAGAAATGAAGCGTGTTCTTCAGGAGCAGGTAAAGCCAAAACAAACAAAAGATCACTAGCCGGTAGATGGACAACCTAATTAACCTGACAACAATAAACAACACAACTCTTACCTTACTTCCTAACTAACAAAAAAACAAAACAAACAAACAAACAAACAAACAAACAAACAAACAAAACAAAAAAAAAAAACAGGAGAAAAGAAAAATGGCACCCACTCCCTACTGCTCCAACACTCAACAATGGGCAAACAATTCAAAGCTGTACACTACAGCCACAAGACATTTAAGTTGACCTCGGTTTAAGCTTAACACATCAAAGCTGCCACTACAGCCGTAACAACACATTTAAGCTTCACATACACCAACAAGAGCAACACTCCAAGTCTGGTAACACAACAGTCTCAGGCTCTTGGGAGAAGAACTCTCTCCCAGTCTCTCTCTCCGGCTCTGCTTGAATACTGGATCCTCTTGCCATTGATGAGGAACAGCTGGTAGGTCCCATCACCTAGATGAGGACAGGGAGGAGCACAGGAAATTGGACAAAACATACAACAAAACTACAACTCCCAGCAGGCCGTTGGGTCCATTGGCAGCACACACACTCAATAAATCAATGAGTGACACTTACACATTATAAAACACAAATGCATACGCCCTGGGACGCAACACCAGTCAAATTAAATCATTAAAGGAAAATCCATCTTTCCAGTGCATACACAGAAAGCGGCATCAGATCTGGCATTCACTGTATTTACAATTGCATAAATAAAGCTATGAGATCGTTACAATTATAATATATTATAAAATATAAAAATAATAGATCACAATACTGTAGTTTATAGCCTAGGCTACTATATTTTAATCAAATAAATGCAGTCTGGGGGAGCGCATGAGACTTATTTCAAAAACATAAAAAAATCCAACTGACACACACACACACACACACACACACACACACAAGTTTCAAGTTTTGAAAAAAATACAACAACAAACAGTAATATTGTAAAGTCTTATAACAATTGAATTTAAAATTATATTGGATTATGTAACTGTTCACAAAATTCAGGGTTCAATCGCTTTCTGTTGTTGCATTGAGACTCTGGTAGGGCTTTATTTTGAAATTCTAGTCAGCAAAATAGAGGGAAAACAAACAATATTGACAATATTGGTTATAAAATGTTACTCACCATGTTAATTTATTGTTAATTTGACTGTTTCGTTCCGTTCGCCTTACATACTTGATCATCGTGAGGTAAACATTACCTACGCCAATAGGAGGCGCTTAATAACAGTGACGTACGCCAATAGCAGCTGCAGAGCAGAAGCAATGTGGGAAATGCCGACTGTTTTAAGGAATAAACGCAGAATTTTTTGTTCTTATCGTGTTCAACACAATCTACACTCGATCGCGCGAGGATCTCCATCGTAAAAAATCGCAACTTGAATTTTTTTTTAGTTACCGTCGAAGTGAAAGACGGGTCCAGTCTGTGGTATAAATGGCTGCCGAGCGCCCTTTACTATTGTCGTTGAATGCGGACAGGCAGGAACTCACCCATTGATCGCTAGACGGATCGGCTGATCTGGCTGGGCATACTCCCATCGCAGCGCGACGATCTTTTTGCCTTTTTTTTAATACTACATTTAAATAGTCCAAGTAATGGATACTGTACAACAGTGGTCATATGTTTATTTTGTGTGACATGACACCTATTGGTGTTGCCTATGAACAGTATACACTGAATACACTGTGACAGAGGCAACAAAAAAAAAAATATAGAATAATAATAACAACAATAATGATTATGACCACGCATGCAAAACAGAGAGAGAGAAAAGACTACATTCTATAAGAATAATTACACAATACCCACTGTTACCAGTGTTATGATCCCAATTCATGTTCTAGGGGCAAAAGGGAAAGTCACTTTAAAGCAAAAAATGAACAGCGACAAACAAAAGTGAACCTATACTGAGTCCCAGCACACAAAACACAAAGTAAGATTTCCAATACATTTATTTACAATAAGTGATAAATACAGTGCAAAAAGAATCCTAAACAAACAGCTCCAAAAGAAAAAGAAATGAAGCGTGTTCTTCAGGAGCAGGTAAAGCCAAAACAAACAAAAGATCACTAGCCGGTAGATGGACAACCTAATTAACCTGACAACAATAAACAACACAACTCTTACCTTACTTCCTAACTAACAAAAAAACAAAACAAACAAACAAACAAACAAACAAACAAACAAACAAAACAAAAAAAAAAAACAGGAGAAAAGAAAAATGGCACCCACTCCCTACTGCTCCAACACTCAACAATGGGCAAACAATTCAAAGCTGTACACTACAGCCACAAGACATTTAAGTTGACCTCGGTTTAAGCTTAACACATCAAAGCTGCCACTACAGCCGTAACAACACATTTAAGCTTCACATACACCAACAAGAGCAACACTCCAAGTCTGGTAACACAACAGTCTCAGGCTCTTGGGAGAAGAACTCTCTCCCAGTCTCTCTCTCCGGCTCTGCTTGAATACTGGATCCTCTTGCCATTGATGAGGAACAGCTGGTAGGTCCCATCACCTAGATGAGGACAGGGAGGAGCACAGGAAATTGGACAAAACATACAACAAAACTACAACTCCCAGCAGGCCGTTGGGTCCATTGGCAGCACACACACTCAATAAATCAATGAGTGACACTTACACATTATAAAACACAAATGCATACGCCCTGGGACGCAACACCAGTCAAATTAAATCATTAAAGGAAAATCCATCTTTCCAGTGCATACACAGAAAGCGGCATCAGATCTGGCATTCACTGTATTTACAATTGCATAAATAAAGCTATGAGATCGTTACAATTATAATATATTATAAAATATAAAAATAATAGATCACAATACTGTAGTTTATAGCCTAGGCTACTATATTTTAATCAAATAAATGCAGTCTGGGGGAGCGCATGAGACTTATTTCAAAAACATAAAAAAATCCAACTGACACACACACACACACACACACACACACACACACACAAGTTTCAAGTTTTGAAAAAAATACAACAACAAACAGTAATATTGTAAAGTCTTATAACAATTGAATTTAAAATTATATTGGATTATGTAACTGTTCACAAAATTCAGGGTTCAATCGCTTTCTGTTGTTGCATTGAGACTCTGGTAGGGCTTTATTTTGAAATTCTAGTCAGCAAAATAGAGGGAAAACAAACAATATTGACAATATTGGTTATAAAATGTTACTCACCATGTTAATTTATTGTTAATTTGACTGTTTCGTTCCGTTCGCCTTACATACTTGATCATCGTGAGGTAAACATTACCTACGCCAATAGGAGGCGCTTAATAACAGTGACGTACGCCAATAGCAGCTGCAGAGCAGAAGCAATGTGGGAAATGCCGACTGTTTTAAGGAATAAACGCAGAATTTTTTGTTCTTATCGTGTTCAACACAATCTACACTCGATCGCGCGAGGATCTCCATCGTAAAAAATCGCAACTTGAATTTTTTTTTAGTTACCGTCGAAGTGAAAGACGGGTCCAGTCTGTGGTATAAATAGCTGCCGAGCGCCCTTTACTAATGTCGTTGAATGCGGACAGGCAGGAACTCACCCATTGATCGCTAGACGGATCGGCTGATCTGGCTGGGCATACTCCCATCGCAGCGCGACGATCTTTTTGCCTTTTTTTTAATACTACATTTAAATAGTCCAAGTAATGGATACTGTACAACAGTGGTCATATGTTTATTTTGTGTGACATGACACCTATTGGTGTTGCCTATGAACAGTATACACTGAATACACTGTGACAGAGGCAACAAAAAAAAAAATATAGAATAATAATAACAACAATAATGATTATGACCACGCATGCAAAACAGAGAGAGAGAAAAGACTACATTCTATAAGAATAATTACACAATACCCACTGTTACCAGTGTTATGATCCCAATTCATGTTCTAGGGGCAAAAGGGAAAGTCACTTTAAAGCAAAAAATGAACAGCGACAAACAAAAGTGAACCTATACTGAGTCCCAGCACACAAAACACAAAGTAAGATTTCCAATACATTTATTTACAATAAGTGATAAATACAGTGCAAAAAGAATCCTAAACAAACAGCTCCAAAAGAAAAAGAAATGAAGCGTGTTCTTCAGGAGCAGGTAAAGCCAAAACAAACAAAAGATCACTAGCCGGTAGATGGACAACCTAATTAACCTGACAACAATAAACAACACAACTCTTACCTTACTTCCTAACTAACAAAAAAACAAAACAAACAAACAAACAAACAAACAAACAAACAAACAAAACAAAAAAAAAAAACAGGAGAAAAGAAAAATGGCACCCACTCCCTACTGCTCCAACACTCAACAATGGGCAAACAATTCAAAGCTGTACACTACAGCCACAAGACATTTAAGTTGACCTCGGTTTAAGCTTAACACATCAAAGCTGCCACTACAGCCGTAACAACACATTTAAGCTTCACATACACCAACAAGAGCAACACTCCAAGTCTGGTAACACAACAGTCTCAGGCTCTTGGGAGAAGAACTCTCTCCCAGTCTCTCTCTCCGGCTCTGCTTGAATACTGGATCCTCTTGCCATTGATGAGGAACAGCTGGTAGGTCCCATCACCTAGATGAGGACAGGGAGGAGCACAGGAAATTGGACAAAACATACAACAAAACTACAACTCCCAGCAGGCCGTTGGGTCCATTGGCAGCACACACACTCAATAAATCAATGAGTGACACTTACACATTATAAAACACAAATGCATACGCCCTGGGACGCAACACCAGTCAAATTAAATCATTAAAGGAAAATCCATCTTTCCAGTGCATACACAGAAAGCGGCATCAGATCTGGCATTCACTGTATTTACAATTGCATAAATAAAGCTATGAGATCGTTACAATTATAATATATTATAAAATATAAAAATAATAGATCACAATACTGTAGTTTATAGCCTAGGCTACTATATTTTAATCAAATAAATGCAGTCTGGGGGAGCGCATGAGACTTATTTCAAAAACATAAAAAAATCCAACTGACACACACACACACACACACACACACACACACAAGTTTCAAGTTTTGAAAAAAATACAACAACAAACAGTAATATTGTAAAGTCTTATAACAATTGAATTTAAAATTATATTGGATTATGTAACTGTTCACAAAATTCAGGGTTCAATCGCTTTCTGTTGTTGCATTGAGACTCTGGTAGGGCTTTATTTTGAAATTCTAGTCAGCAAAATAGAGGGAAAACAAACAATATTGACAATATTGGTTATAAAATGTTACTCACCATGTTAATTTATTGTTAATTTGACTGTTTCGTTCCGTTCGCCTTACATACTTGATCATCGTGAGGTAAACATTACCTACGCCAATAGGAGGCGCTTAATAACAGTGACGTACGCCAATAGCAGCTGCAGAGCAGAAGCAATGTGGGAAATGCCGACTGTTTTAAGGAATAAACGCAGAATTTTTTGTTCTTATCGTGTTCAACACAATCTACACTCGATCGCGCGAGGATCTCCATCGTAAAAAATCGCAACTTGAATTTTTTTTTAGTTACCGTCGAAGTGAAAGACGGGTCCAGTCTGTGGTATAAATAGCTGCCGAGCGCCCTTTACTATTGTCGTTGAATGCGGACAGGCAGGAACTCACCCATTGATCGCTAGACGGATCGGCTGATCTGGCTGGGCATACTCCCATCGCAGCGCGACGATCTTTTTGCCTTTTTTTTAATACTACATTTAAATAGTCCAAGTAATGGATACTGTACAACAGTGGTCATATGTTTATTTTGTGTGACATGACACCTATTGGTGTTGCCTATGAACAGTATACACTGAATACACTGTGACAGAGGCAACAAAAAAAAAAATATAGAATAATAATAACAACAATAATGATTATGACCACGCATGCAAAACAGAGAGAGAGAAAAGACTACATTCTATAAGAATAATTACACAATACCCACTGTTACCAGTGTTATGATCCCAATTCATGTTCTAGGGGCAAAAGGGAAAGTCACTTTAAAGCAAAAAATGAACAGCGACAAACAAAAGTGAACCTATACTGAGTCCCAGCACACAAAACACAAAGTAAGATTTCCAATACATTTATTTACAATAAGTGATAAATACAGTGCAAAAAGAATCCTAAACAAACAGCTCCAAAAGAAAAAGAAATGAAGCGTGTTCTTCAGGAGCAGGTAAAGCCAAAACAAACAAAAGATCACTAGCCGGTAGATGGACAACCTAATTAACCTGACAACAATAAACAACACAACTCTTACCTTACTTCCTAACTAACAAAAAAACAAAACAAACAAACAAACAAACAAACAAACAAACAAACAAAACAAAAAAAAAAAACAGGAGAAAAGAAAAATGGCACCCACTCCCTACTGCTCCAACACTCAACAATGGGCAAACAATTCAAAGCTGTACACTACAGCCACAAGACATTTAAGTTGACCTCGGTTTAAGCTTAACACATCAAAGCTGCCACTACAGCCGTAACAACACATTTAAGCTTCACATACACCAACAAGAGCAACACTCCAAGTCTGGTAACACAACAGTCTCAGGCTCTTGGGAGAAGAACTCTCTCCCAGTCTCTCTCTCCGGCTCTGCTTGAATACTGGATCCTCTTGCCATTGATGAGGAACAGCTGGTAGGTCCCATCACCTAGATGAGGACAGGGAGGAGCACAGGAAATTGGACAAAACATACAACAAAACTACAACTCCCAGCAGGCCGTTGGGTCCATTGGCAGCACACACACTCAATAAATCAATGAGTGACACTTACACATTATAAAACACAAATGCATACGCCCTGGGACGCAACACCAGTCAAATTAAATCATTAAAGGAAAATCCATCTTTCCAGTGCATACACAGAAAGCGGCATCAGATCTGGCATTCACTGTATTTACAATTGCATAAATAAAGCTATGAGATCGTTACAATTATAATATATTATAAAATATAAAAATAATAGATCACAATACTGTAGTTTATAGCCTAGGCTACTATATTTTAATCAAATAAATGCAGTCTGGGGGAGCGCATGAGACTTATTTCAAAAACATAAAAAAATCCAACTGACACACACACACACACACACACACACACACACACACACACAAGTTTCAAGTTTTGAAAAAAATACAACAACAAACAGTAATATTGTAAAGTCTTATAACAATTGAATTTAAAATTATATTGGATTATGTAACTGTTCACAAAATTCAGGGTTCAATCGCTTTCTGTTGTTGCATTGAGACTCTGGTAGGGCTTTATTTTGAAATTCTAGTCAGCAAAATAGAGGGAAAACAAACAATATTGACAATATTGGTTATAAAATGTTACTCACCATGTTAATTTATTGTTAATTTGACTGTTTCGTTCCGTTCGCCTTACATACTTGATCATCGTGAGGTAAACATTACCTACGCCAATAGGAGGCGCTTAATAACAGTGACGTACGCCAATAGCAGCTGCAGAGCAGAAGCAATGTGGGAAATGCCGACTGTTTTAAGGAATAAACGCAGAATTTTTTGTTCTTATCGTGTTCAACACAATCTACACTCGATCGCGCGAGGATCTCCATCGTAAAAAATCGCAACTTGAATTTTTTTTTAGTTACCGTCGAAGTGAAAGACGGGTCCAGTCTGTGGTATAAATAGCTGCCGAGCGCCCTTTGCTAATGTCGTTGAATGCGGACAGGCAGGAACTCACCCATTGATCGCTAGACGGATCGGCTGATCTGGCTGGGCATACTCCCATCGCAGCGCGACGATCTTTTTGCCTTTTTTTTAATACTACATTTAAATAGTCCAAGTAATGGATACTGTACAACAGTGGTCATATGTTTATTTTGTGTGACATGACACCTATTGGTGTTGCCTATGAACAGTATACACTGAATACACTGTGACAGAGGCAACAAAAAAAAAAATATAGAATAATAATAACAACAATAATGATTATGACCACGCATGCAAAACAGAGAGAGAGAAAAGACTACATTCTATAAGAATAATTACACAATACCCACTGTTACCAGTGTTATGATCCCAATTCATGTTCTAGGGGCAAAAGGGAAAGTCACTTTAAAGCAAAAAATGAACAGCGACAAACAAAAGTGAACCTATACTGAGTCCCAGCACACAAAACACAAAGTAAGATTTCCAATACATTTATTTACAATAAGTGATAAATACAGTGCAAAAAGAATCCTAAACAAACAGCTCCAAAAGAAAAAGAAATGAAGCGTGTTCTTCAGGAGCAGGTAAAGCCAAAACAAACAAAAGATCACTAGCCGGTAGATGGACAACCTAATTAACCTGACAACAATAAACAACACAACTCTTACCTTACTTCCTAACTAACAAAAAAACAAAACAAACAAACAAACAAACAAACAAAACAAAAAAAAAAAACAGGAGAAAAGAAAAATGGCACCCACTCCCTACTGCTCCAACACTCAACAATGGGCAAACAATTCAAAGCTGTACACTACAGCCACAAGACATTTAAGTTGACCTCGGTTTAAGCTTAACACATCAAAGCTGCCACTACAGCCGTAACAACACATTTAAGCTTCACATACACCAACAAGAGCAACACTCCAAGTCTGGTAACACAACAGTCTCAGGCTCTTGGGAGAAGAACTCTCTCCCAGTCTCTCTCTCCGGCTCTGCTTGAATACTGGATCCTCTTGCCATTGATGAGGAACAGCTGGTAGGTCCCATCACCTAGATGAGGACAGGGAGGAGCACAGGAAATTGGACAAAACATACAACAAAACTACAACTCCCAGCAGGCCGTTGGGTCCATTGGCAGCACACACACTCAATAAATCAATGAGTGACACTTACACATTATAAAACACAAATGCATACGCCCTGGGACGCAACACCAGTCAAATTAAATCATTAAAGGAAAATCCATCTTTCCAGTGCA
The DNA here is from genome assembly GCF_965113295.1 of Leuciscus leuciscus. Classification (NCBI taxonomy): domain Eukaryota; kingdom Metazoa; phylum Chordata; class Actinopteri; order Cypriniformes; family Leuciscidae; genus Leuciscus; species Leuciscus leuciscus. The sequence goes on from NC_138725.1 coordinate 5,965,375, forward strand.
TACACAGAAAGCGGCATCAGATCTGGCATTCACTGTATTTACAATTGCATAAATAAAGCTATGAGATCGTTACAATTATAATATATTATAAAATATAAAAATAATAGATCACAATACTGTAGTTTATAGCCTAGGCTACTATATTTTAATCAAATAAATGCAGTCTGGGGGAGCGCATGAGACTTATTTCAAAAACATAAAAAAATCCAACTGACACACACACACACACACACACACACACACACACACAAGTTTCAAGTTTTGAAAAAAATACAACAACAAACAGTAATATTGTAAAGTCTTATAACAATTGAATTTAAAATTATATTGGATTATGTAACTGTTCACAAAATTCAGGGTTCAATCGCTTTCTGTTGTTGCATTGAGACTCTGGTAGGGCTTTATTTTGAAATTCTAGTCAGCAAAATAGAGGGAAAACAAACAATATTGACAATATTGGTTATAAAATGTTACTCACCATGTTAATTTATTGTTAATTTGACTGTTTCGTTCCGTTCGCCTTACATACTTGATCATCGTGAGGTAAACATTACCTACGCCAATAGGAGGCGCTTAATAACAGTGACGTACGCCAATAGCAGCTGCAGAGCAGAAGCAATGTGGGAAATGCCGACTGTTTTAAGGAATAAACGCAGAATTTTTTGTTCTTATCGTGTTCAACACAATCTACACTCGATCGCGCGAGGATCTCCATCGTAAAAAATCGCAACTTGAATTTTTTTTTAGTTACCGTCGAAGTGAAAGACGGGTCCAGTCTGTGGTATAAATAGCTGCCGAGCGCCCTTTGCTAATGTCGTTGAATGCGGACAGGCAGGAACTCACCCATTGATCGCTAGACGGATCGGCTGATCTGGCTGGGCATACTCCCATCGCAGCGCGACGATCTTTTTGCCTTTTTTTTAATACTACATTTAAATAGTCCAAGTAATGGATACTGTACAACAGTGGTCATATGTTTATTTTGTGTGACATGACACCTATTGGTGTTGCCTATGAACAGTATACACTGAATACACTGTGACAGAGGCAACAAAAAAAAAAATATAGAATAATAATAACAACAATAATGATTATGACCACGCATGCAAAACAGAGAGAGAGAAAAGACTACATTCTATAAGAATAATTACACAATACCCACTGTTACCAGTGTTATGATCCCAATTCATGTTCTAGGGGCAAAAGGGAAAGTCACTTTAAAGCAAAAAATGAACAGCGACAAACAAAAGTGAACCTATACTGAGTCCCAGCACACAAAACACAAAGTAAGATTTCCAATACATTTATTTACAATAAGTGATAAATACAGTGCAAAAAGAATCCTAAACAAACAGCTCCAAAAGAAAAAGAAATGAAGCGTGTTCTTCAGGAGCAGGTAAAGCCAAAACAAACAAAAGATCACTAGCCGGTAGATGGACAACCTAATTAACCTGACAACAATAAACAACACAACTCTTACCTTACTTCCTAACTAACAAAAAAACAAAACAAACAAACAAACAAACAAACAAAACAAAAAAAAAAAACAGGAGAAAAGAAAAATGGCACCCACTCCCTACTGCTCCAACACTCAACAATGGGCAAACAATTCAAAGCTGTACACTACAGCCACAAGACATTTAAGTTGACCTCGGTTTAAGCTTAACACATCAAAGCTGCCACTACAGCCGTAACAACACATTTAAGCTTCACATACACCAACAAGAGCAACACTCCAAGTCTGGTAACACAACAGTCTCAGGCTCTTGGGAGAAGAACTCTCTCCCAGTCTCTCTCTCCGGCTCTGCTTGAATACTGGATCCTCTTGCCATTGATGAGGAACAGCTGGTAGGTCCCATCACCTAGATGAGGACAGGGAGGAGCACAGGAAATTGGACAAAACATACAACAAAACTACAACTCCCAGCAGGCCGTTGGGTCCATTGGCAGCACACACACTCAATAAATCAATGAGTGACACTTACACATTATAAAACACAAATGCATACGCCCTGGGACGCAACACCAGTCAAATTAAATCATTAAAGGAAAATCCATCTTTCCAGTGCATACACAGAAAGCGGCATCAGATCTGGCATTCACTGTATTTACAATTGCATAAATAAAGCTATGAGATCGTTACAATTATAATATATTATAAAATATAAAAATAATAGATCACAATACTGTAGTTTATAGCCTAGGCTACTATATTTTAATCAAATAAATGCAGTCTGGGGGAGCGCATGAGACTTATTTCAAAAACATAAAAAAATCCAACTGACACACACACACACACACACACACACACACACACACACACACACACACACACACACACACAAGTTTCAAGTTTTGAAAAAAATACAACAACAAACAGTAATATTGTAAAGTCTTATAACAATTGAATTTAAAATTATATTGGATTATGTAACTGTTCACAAAATTCAGGGTTCAATCGCTTTCTGTTGTTGCATTGAGACTCTGGTAGGGCTTTATTTTGAAATTCTAGTCAGCAAAATAGAGGGAAAACAAACAATATTGACAATATTGGTTATAAAATGTTACTCACCATGTTAATTTATTGTTAATTTGACTGTTTCGTTCCGTTCGCCTTACATACTTGATCATCGTGAGGTAAACATTACCTACGCCAATAGGAGGCGCTTAATAACAGTGACGTACGCCAATAGCAGCTGCAGAGGAGAAGCAATGTGGGAAATGCCGACTGTTTTAAGGAATAAACGCAGAATTTTTTGTTCTTATCGTGTTCAACACAATCTACACTCGATCGCGCGAGGATCTCCATCGTAAAAAATCGCAACTTGAATTTTTTTTTAGTTACCGTCGAAGTGAAAGACGGGTCCAGTCTGTGGTATAAATAGCTGCCGAGCGCCCTTTACTATTGTCGTTGAATGCGGACAGGCAGGAACTCACCCATTGATCGCTAGACGGATCGGCTGATCTGGCTGGGCATACTCCCATCGCAGCGCGACGATCTTTTTGCCTTTTTTTTAATACTACATTTAAATAGTCCAAGTAATGGATACTGTACAACAGTGGTCATATGTTTATTTTGTGTGACATGACACCTATTGGTGTTGCCTATGAACAGTATACACTGAATACACTGTGACAGAGGCAACAAAAAAAAAAATATAGAATAATAATAACAACAATAATGATTATGACCACGCATGCAAAACAGAGAGAGAGAAAAGACTACATTCTATAAGAATAATTACACAATACCCACTGTTACCAGTGTTATGATCCCAATTCATGTTCTAGGGGCAAAAGGGAAAGTCACTTTAAAGCAAAAAATGAACAGCGACAAACAAAAGTGAACCTATACTGAGTCCCAGCACACAAAACACAAAGTAAGATTTCCAATACATTTATTTACAATAAGTGATAAATACAGTGCAAAAAGAATCCTAAACAAACAGCTCCAAAAGAAAAAGAAATGAAGCGTGTTCTTCAGGAGCAGGTAAAGCCAAAACAAACAAAAGATCACTAGCCGGTAGATGGACAACCTAATTAACCTGACAACAATAAACAACACAACTCTTACCTTACTTCCTAACTAACAAAAAAACAAAACAAACAAACAAACAAACAAACAAAACAAAAAAAAAAAACAGGAGAAAAGAAAAATGGCACCCACTCCCTACTGCTCCAACACTCAACAATGGGCAAACAATTCAAAGCTGTACACTACAGCCACAAGACATTTAAGTTGACCTCGGTTTAAGCTTAACACATCAAAGCTGCCACTACAGCCGTAACAACACATTTAAGCTTCACATACACCAACAAGAGCAACACTCCAAGTCTGGTAACACAACAGTCTCAGGCTCTTGGGAGAAGAACTCTCTCCCAGTCTCTCTCTCCGGCTCTGCTTGAATACTGGATCCTCTTGCCATTGATGAGGAACAGCTGGTAGGTCCCATCACCTAGATGAGGACAGGGAGGAGCACAGGAAATTGGACAAAACATACAACAAAACTACAACTCCCAGCAGGCCGTTGGGTCCATTGGCAGCACACACACTCAATAAATCAATGAGTGACACTTACACATTATAAAACACAAATGCATACGCCCTGGGACGCAACACCAGTCAAATTAAATCATTAAAGGAAAATCCATCTTTCCAGTGCATACACAGAAAGCGGCATCAGATCTGGCATTCACTGTATTTACAATTGCATAAATAAAGCTATGAGATCGTTACAATTATAATATATTATAAAATATAAAAATAATAGATCACAATACTGTAGTTTATAGCCTAGGCTACTATATTTTAATCAAATAAATGCAGTCTGGGGGAGCGCATGAGACTTATTTCAAAAACATAAAAAAATCCAACTGACACACACACACACACACACACACACACACACACACACACACACACACACACACAAGTTTCAAGTTTTGAAAAAAATACAACAACAAACAGTAATATTGTAAAGTCTTATAACAATTGAATTTAAAATTATATTGGATTATGTAACTGTTCACAAAATTCAGGGTTCAATCGCTTTCTGTTGTTGCATTGAGACTCTGGTAGGGCTTTATTTTGAAATTCTAGTCAGCAAAATAGAGGGAAAACAAACAATATTGACAATATTGGTTATAAAATGTTACTCACCATGTTAATTTATTGTTAATTTGACTGTTTCGTTCCGTTCGCCTTACATACTTGATCATCGTGAGGTAAACATTACCTACGCCAATAGGAGGCGCTTAATAACAGTGACGTACGCCAATAGCAGCTGCAGAGCAGAAGCAATGTGGGAAATGCCGACTGTTTTAAGGAATAAACGCAGAATTTTTTGTTCTTATCGTGTTCAACACAATCTACACTCGATCGCGCGAGGATCTCCATCGTAAAAAATCGCAACTTGAATTTTTTTTTAGTTACCGTCGAAGTGAAAGACGGGTCCAGTCTGTGGTATAAATAGCTGCCGAGCGCCCTTTACTATTGTCGTTGAATGCGGACAGGCAGGAACTCACCCATTGATCGCTAGACGGATCGGCTGATCTGGCTGGGCATACTCCCATCGCAGCGCGACGATCTTTTTGCCTTTTTTTTAATACTACATTTAAATAGTCCAAGTAATGGATACTGTACAACAGTGGTCATATGTTTATTTTGTGTGACATGACACCTATTGGTGTTGCCTATGAACAGTATACACTGAATACACTGTGACAGAGGCAACAAAAAAAAAAATATAGAATAATAATAACAACAATAATGATTATGACCACGCATGCAAAACAGAGAGAGAGAAAAGACTACATTCTATAAGAATAATTACACAATACCCACTGTTACCAGTGTTATGATCCCAATTCATGTTCTAGGGGCAAAAGGGAAAGTCACTTTAAAGCAAAAAATGAACAGCGACAAACAAAAGTGAACCTATACTGAGTCCCAGCACACAAAACACAAAGTAAGATTTCCAATACATTTATTTACAATAAGTGATAAATACAGTGCAAAAAGAATCCTAAACAAACAGCTCCAAAAGAAAAAGAAATGAAGCGTGTTCTTCAGGAGCAGGTAAAGCCAAAACAAACAAAAGATCACTAGCCGGTAGATGGACAACCTAATTAACCTGACAACAATAAACAACACAACTCTTACCTTACTTCCTAACTAACAAAAAAACAAAACAAACAAACAAACAAACAAACAAACAAACAAACAAACAAAACAAAAAAAAAAAACAGGAGAAAAGAAAAATGGCACCCACTCCCTACTGCTCCAACACTCAACAATGGGCAAACAATTCAAAGCTGTACACTACAGCCACAAGACATTTAAGTTGACCTCGGTTTAAGCTTAACACATCAAAGCTGCCACTACAGCCGTAACAACACATTTAAGCTTCACATACACCAACAAGAGCAACACTCCAAGTCTGGTAACACAACAGTCTCAGGCTCTTGGGAGAAGAACTCTCTCCCAGTCTCTCTCTCCGGCTCTGCTTGAATACTGGATCCTCTTGCCATTGATGAGGAACAGCTGGTAGGTCCCATCACCTAGATGAGGACAGGGAGGAGCACAGGAAATTGGACAAAACATACAACAAAACTACAACTCCCAGCAGGCCGTTGGGTCCATTGGCAGCACACACACTCAATAAATCAATGAGTGACACTTACACATTATAAAACACAAATGCATACGCCCTGGGACGCAACACCAGTCAAATTAAATCATTAAAGGAAAATCCATCTTTCCAGTGCATACACAGAAAGCGGCATCAGATCTGGCATTCACTGTATTTACAATTGCATAAATAAAGCTATGAGATCGTTACAATTATAATATATTATAAAATATAAAAATAATAGATCACAATACTGTAGTTTATAGCCTAGGCTACTATATTTTAATCAAATAAATGCAGTCTGGGGGAGCGCATGAGACTTATTTCAAAAACATAAAAAAATCCAACTGACACACACACACACACACACACACACACACACACACAAGTTTCAAGTTTTGAAAAAAATACAACAACAAACAGTAATATTGTAAAGTCTTATAACAATTGAATTTAAAATTATATTGGATTATGTAACTGTTCACAAAATTCAGGGTTCAATCGCTTTCTGTTGTTGCATTGAGACTCTGGTAGGGCTTTATTTTGAAATTCTAGTCAGCAAAATAGAGGGAAAACAAACAATATTGACAATATTGGTTATAAAATGTTACTCACCATGTTAATTTATTGTTAATTTGACTGTTTCGTTCCGTTCGCCTTACATACTTGATCATCGTGAGGTAAACATTACCTACGCCAATAGGAGGCGCTTAATAACAGTGACGTACGCCAATAGCAGCTGCAGAGCAGAAGCAATGTGGGAAATGCCGACTGTTTTAAGGAATAAACGCAGAATTTTTTGTTCTTATCGTGTTCAACACAATCTACACTCGATCGCGCGAGGATCTCCATCGTAAAAAATCGCAACTTGAATTTTTTTTTAGTTACCGTCGAAGTGAAAGACGGGTCCAGTCTGTGGTATAAATAGCTGCCGAGCGCCCTTTGCTAATGTCGTTGAATGCGGACAGGCAGGAACTCACCCATTGATCGCTAGACGGATCGGCTGATCTGGCTGGGCATACTCCCATCGCAGCGCGACGATCTTTTTGCCTTTTTTTTAATACTACATTTAAATAGTCCAAGTAATGGATACTGTACAACAGTGGTCATATGTTTATTTTGTGTGACATGACACCTATTGGTGTTGCCTATGAACAGTATACACTGAATACACTGTGACAGAGGCAACAAAAAAAAAAATATAGAATAATAATAACAACAATAATGATTATGACCACGCATGCAAAACAGAGAGAGAGAAAAGACTACATTCTATAAGAATAATTACACAATACCCACTGTTACCAGTGTTATGATCCCAATTCATGTTCTAGGGGCAAAAGGGAAAGTCACTTTAAAGCAAAAAATGAACAGCGACAAACAAAAGTGAACCTATACTGAGTCCCAGCACACAAAACACAAAGTAAGATTTCCAATACATTTATTTACAATAAGTGATAAATACAGTGCAAAAAGAATCCTAAACAAACAGCTCCAAAAGAAAAAGAAATGAAGCGTGTTCTTCAGGAGCAGGTAAAGCCAAAACAAACAAAAGATCACTAGCCGGTAGATGGACAACCTAATTAACCTGACAACAATAAACAACACAACTCTTACCTTACTTCCTAACTAACAAAAAAACAAAACAAACAAACAAACAAACAAACAAAACAAAAAAAAAAAACAGGAGAAAAGAAAAATGGCACCCACTCCCTACTGCTCCAACACTCAACAATGGGCAAACAATTCAAAGCTGTACACTACAGCCACAAGACATTTAAGTTGACCTCGGTTTAAGCTTAACACATCAAAGCTGCCACTACAGCCGTAACAACACATTTAAGCTTCACATACACCAACAAGAGCAACACTCCAAGTCTGGTAACACAACAGTCTCAGGCTCTTGGGAGAAGAACTCTCTCCCAGTCTCTCTCTCCGGCTCTGCTTGAATACTGGATCCTCTTGCCATTGATGAGGAACAGCTGGTAGGTCCCATCACCTAGATGAGGACAGGGAGGAGCACAGGAAATTGGACAAAACATACAACAAAACTACAACTCCCAGCAGGCCGTTGGGTCCATTGGCAGCACACACACTCAATAAATCAATGAGTGACACTTACACATTATAAAACACAAATGCATACGCCCTGGGACGCAACACCAGTCAAATTAAATCATTAAAGGAAAATCCATCTTTCCAGTGCATACACAGAAAGCGGCATCAGATCTGGCATTCACTGTATTTACAATTGCATAAATAAAGCTATGAGATCGTTACAATTATAATATATTATAAAATATAAAAATAATAGATCACAATACTGTAGTTTATAGCCTAGGCTACTATATTTTAATCAAATAAATGCAGTCTGGGGGAGCGCATGAGACTTATTTCAAAAACATAAAAAAATCCAACTGACACACACACACACACACACACACACACACACACACACACACACACACACACACACACACAAGTTTCAAGTTTTGAAAAAAATACAACAACAAACAGTAATATTGTAAAGTCTTATAACAATTGAATTTAAAATTATATTGGATTATGTAACTGTTCACAAAATTCAGGGTTCAATCGCTTTCTGTTGTTGCATTGAGACTCTGGTAGGGCTTTATTTTGAAATTCTAGTCAGCAAAATAGAGGGAAAACAAACAATATTGACAATATTGGTTATAAAATGTTACTCACCATGTTAATTTATTGTTAATTTGACTGTTTCGTTCCGTTCGCCTTACATACTTGATCATCGTGAGGTAAACATTACCTACGCCAATAGGAGGCGCTTAATAACAGTGACGTACGCCAATAGCAGCTGCAGAGGAGAAGCAATGTGGGAAATGCCGACTGTTTTAAGGAATAAACGCAGAATTTTTTGTTCTTATCGTGTTCAACACAATCTACACTCGATCGCGCGAGGATCTCCATCGTAAAAAATCGCAACTTGAATTTTTTTTTAGTTACCGTCGAAGTGAAAGACGGGTCCAGTCTGTGGTATAAATAGCTGCCGAGCGCCCTTTACTATTGTCGTTGAATGCGGACAGGCAGGAACTCACCCATTGATCGCTAGACGGATCGGCTGATCTGGCTGGGCATACTCCCATCGCAGCGCGACGATCTTTTTGCCTTTTTTTTAATACTACATTTAAATAGTCCAAGTAATGGATACTGTACAACAGTGGTCATATGTTTATTTTGTGTGACATGACACCTATTGGTGTTGCCTATGAACAGTATACACTGAATACACTGTGACAGAGGCAACAAAAAAAAAAATATAGAATAATAATAACAACAATAATGATTATGACCACGCATGCAAAACAGAGAGAGAGAAAAGACTACATTCTATAAGAATAATTACACAATACCCACTGTTACCAGTGTTATGATCCCAATTCATGTTCTAGGGGCAAAAGGGAAAGTCACTTTAAAGCAAAAAATGAACAGCGACAAACAAAAGTGAACCTATACTGAGTCCCAGCACACAAAACACAAAGTAAGATTTCCAATACATTTATTTACAATAAGTGATAAATACAGTGCAAAAAGAATCCTAAACAAACAGCTCCAAAAGAAAAAGAAATGAAGCGTGTTCTTCAGGAGCAGGTAAAGCCAAAACAAACAAAAGATCACTAGCCGGTAGATGGACAACCTAATTAACCTGACAACAATAAACAACACAACTCTTACCTTACTTCCTAACTAACAAAAAAACAAAACAAACAAACAAACAAACAAACAAAACAAAAAAAAAAAACAGGAGAAAAGAAAAATGGCACCCACTCCCTACTGCTCCAACACTCAACAATGGGCAAACAATTCAAAGCTGTACACTACAGCCACAAGACATTTAAGTTGACCTCGGTTTAAGCTTAACACATCAAAGCTGCCACTACAGCCGTAACAACACATTTAAGCTTCACATACACCAACAAGAGCAACACTCCAAGTCTGGTAACACAACAGTCTCAGGCTCTTGGGAGAAGAACTCTCTCCCAGTCTCTCTCTCCGGCTCTGCTTGAATACTGGATCCTCTTGCCATTGATGAGGAACAGCTGGTAGGTCCCATCACCTAGATGAGGACAGGGAGGAGCACAGGAAATTGGACAAAACATACAACAAAACTACAACTCCCAGCAGGCCGTTGGGTCCATTGGCAGCACACACACTCAATAAATCAATGAGTGACACTTACACATTATAAAACACAAATGCATACGCCCTGGGACGCAACACCAGTCAAATTAAATCATTAAAGGAAAATCCATCTTTCCAGTGCATACACAGAAAGCGGCATCAGATCTGGCATTCACTGTATTTACAATTGCATAAATAAAGCTATGAGATCGTTACAATTATAATATATTATAAAATATAAAAATAATAGATCACAATACTGTAGTTTATAGCCTAGGCTACTATATTTTAATCAAATAAATGCAGTCTGGGGGAGCGCATGAGACTTATTTCAAAAACATAAAAAAATCCAACTGACACACACACACACACACACACACACACACACACACACACACACACACAAGTTTCAAGTTTTGAAAAAAATACAACAACAAACAGTAATATTGTAAAGTCTTATAACAATTGAATTTAAAATTATATTGGATTATGTAACTGTTCACAAAATTCAGGGTTCAATCGCTTTCTGTTGTTGCATTGAGACTCTGGTAGGGCTTTATTTTGAAATTCTAGTCAGCAAAATAGAGGGAAAACAAACAATATTGACAATATTGGTTATAAAATGTTACACCATGTTAATTTATTGTTAATTTGACTGTTTCGTTCCGTTCGCCTTACATACTTGATCATCGTGAGGTAAACATTACCTACGCCAATAGGAGGCGCTTAATAACAGTGACGTACGCCAATAGCAGCTGCAGAGCAGAAGCAATGTGGGAAATGCCGACTGTTTTAAGGAATAAACGCAGAATTTTTTGTTCTTATCGTGTTCAACACAATCTACACTCGATCGCGCGAGGATCTCCATCGTAAAAAATCGCAACTTGAATTTTTTTTTAGTTACCGTCGAAGTGAAAGACGGGTCCAGTCTGTGGTATAAATAGCTGCCGAGCGCCCTTTACTATTGTCGTTGAATGCGGACAGGCAGGAACTCACCCATTGATCGCTAGACGGATCGGCTGATCTGGCTGGGCATACTCCCATCGCAGCGCGACGATCTTTTTGCCTTTTTTTTAATACTACATTTAAATAGTCCAAGTAATGGATACTGTACAACAGTGGTCATATGTTTATTTTGTGTGACATGACACCTATTGGTGTTGCCTATGAACAGTATACACTGAATACACTGTGACAGAGGCAACAAAAAAAAAAATATAGAATAATAATAACAACAATAATGATTATGACCACGCATGCAAAACAGAGAGAGAGAAAAGACTACATTCTATAAGAATAATTACACAATACCCACTGTTACCAGTGTTATGATCCCAATTCATGTTCTAGGGGCAAAAGGGAAAGTCACTTTAAAGCAAAAAATGAACAGCGACAAACAAAAGTGAACCTATACTGAGTCCCAGCACACAAAACACAAAGTAAGATTTCCAATACATTTATTTACAATAAGTGATAAATACAGTGCAAAAAGAATCCTAAACAAACAGCTCCAAAAGAAAAAGAAATGAAGCGTGTTCTTCAGGAGCAGGTAAAGCCAAAACAAACAAAAGATCACTAGCCGGTAGATGGACAACCTAATTAACCTGACAACAATAAACAACACAACTCTTACCTTACTTCCTAACTAACAAAAAAACAAAACAAACAAACAAACAAACAAACAAACAAACAAACAAACAAAACAAAAAAAAAAAACAGGAGAAAAGAAAAATGGCACCCACTCCCTACTGCTCCAACACTCAACAATGGGCAAACAATTCAAAGCTGTACACTACAGCCACAAGACATTTAAGTTGACCTCGGTTTAAGCTTAACACATCAAAGCTGCCACTACAGCCGTAACAACACATTTAAGCTTCACATACACCAACAAGAGCAACACTCCAAGTCTGGTAACACAACAGTCTCAGGCTCTTGGGAGAAGAACTCTCTCCCAGTCTCTCTCTCCGGCTCTGCTTGAATACTGGATCCTCTTGCCATTGATGAGGAACAGCTGGTAGGTCCCATCACCTAGATGAGGACAGGGAGGAGCACAGGAAATTGGACAAAACATACAACAAAACTACAACTCCCAGCAGGCCGTTGGGTCCATTGGCAGCACACACACTCAATAAATCAATGAGTGACACTTACACATTATAAAACACAAATGCATACGCCCTGGGACGCAACACCAGTCAAATTAAATCATTAAAGGAAAATCCATCTTTCCAGTGCATACACAGAAAGCGGCATCAGATCTGGCATTCACTGTATTTACAATTGCATAAATAAAGCTATGAGATCGTTACAATTATAATATATTATAAAATATAAAAATAATAGATCACAATACTGTAGTTTATAGCCTAGGCTACTATATTTTAATCAAATAAATGCAGTCTGGGGGAGCGCATGAGACTTATTTCAAAAACATAAAAAAATCCAACTGACACACACACACACACACACACACACACACACACAAGTTTCAAGTTTTGAAAAAAATACAACAACAAACAGTAATATTGTAAAGTCTTATAACAATTGAATTTAAAATTATATTGGATTATGTAACTGTTCACAAAATTCAGGGTTCAATCGCTTTCTGTTGTTGCATTGAGACTCTGGTAGGGCTTTATTTTGAAATTCTAGTCAGCAAAATAGAGGGAAAACAAACAATATTGACAATATTGGTTATAAAATGTTACTCACCATGTTAATTTATTGTTCTGTTTCGTTCCGTTCGCCTTACATACTTGATCATCGTGAGGTAAACATTACCTACGCCAATAGGAGGCGCTTAATAACAGTGACGTACGCCAATAGCAGCTGCAGAGCAGAAGCAATGTGGGAAATGCCGACTGTTTTAAGGAATAAACGCAGAATTTTTTGTTCTTATCGTGTTCAACACAATCTACACTCGATCGCGCGAGGATCTCCATCGTAAAAAATCGCAACTTGAATTTTTTTTTAGTTACCGTCGAAGTGAAAGACGGGTCCAGTCTGTGGTATAAATAGCTGCCGAGCGCCCTTTACTATTGTCGTTGAATGCGGACAGGCAGGAACTCACCCATTGATCGCTAGACGGATCGGCTGATCTGGCTGGGCATACTCCCATCGCAGCGCGACGATCTTTTTGCCTTTTTTTTAATACTACATTTAAATAGTCCAAGTAATGGATACTGTACAACAGTGGTCATATGTTTATTTTGTGTGACATGACACCTATTGGTGTTGCCTATGAACAGTATACACTGAATACACTGTGACAGAGGCAAAAAAAAAAAAAATATAGAATAATAATAACAACAATAATGATTATGACCACGCATGCAAAACAGAGAGAGAGAAAAGACTACATTCTATAAGAATAATTACACAATACCCACTGTTACCAGTGTTATGATCCCAATTCATGTTCTAGGGGCAAAAGGGAAAGTCACTTTAAAGCAAAAAATGAACAGCGACAAACAAAAGTGAACCTATACTGAGTCCCAGCACACAAAACACAAAGTAAGATTTCCAATACATTTATTTACAATAAGTGATAAATACAGTGCAAAAAGAATCCTAAACAAACAGCTCCAAAAGAAAAAGAAATGAAGCGTGTTCTTCAGGAGCAGGTAAAGCCAAAACAAACAAAAGATCACTAGCCGGTAGATGGACAACCTAATTAACCTACAACAATAAACAACACAACTCTTACCTTACTTCCTAACTAACAAAAAAACAAAACAAACAAACAAACAAACAAACAAACAAACAAAACAAAAAAAAAAAACAGGAGAAAAGAAAAATGGCACCCACTCCCTACTGCTCCAACACTCAACAATGGGCAAACAATTCAAAGCTGTACACTACAGCCACAAGACATTTAAGTTGACCTCGGTTTAAGCTTAACACATCAAAGCTGCCACTACAGCCGTAACAACACATTTAAGCTTCACATACACCAACAAGAGCAACACTCCAAGTCTGGTAACACAACAGTCTCAGGCTCTTGGGAGAAGAACTCTCTCCCAGTCTCTCTCTCCGGCTCTGCTTGAATACTGGATCCTCTTGCCATTGATGAGGAACAGCTGGTAGGTCCCATCACCTAGATGAGGACAGGGAGGAGCACAGGAAATTGGACAAAACATACAACAAAACTACAACTCCCAGCAGGCCGTTGGGTCCATTGGCAGCACACACACTCAATAAATCAATGAGTGACACTTACACATTATAAAACACAAATGCATACGCCCTGGGACGCAACACCAGTCAAATTAAATCATTAAAGGAAAATCCATCTTTCCAGTGCATACACAGAAAGCGGCATCAGATCTGGCATTCACTGTATTTACAATTGCATAAATAAAGCTATGAGATCGTTACAATTATAATATATTATAAAATATAAAAATAATAGATCACAATACTGTAGTTTATAGCCTAGGCTACTATATTTTAATCAAATAAATGCAGTCTGGGGGAGCGCATGAGACTTATTTCAAAAACATAAAAAAATCCAACTGACACACACACACACACACACACACACACACACAAGTTTCAAGTTTTGAAAAAAATACAACAACAAACAGTAATATTGTAAAGTCTTATAACAATTGAATTTAAAATTATATTGGATTATGTAACTGTTCACAAAATTCAGGGTTCAATCGCTTTCTGTTGTTGCATTGAGACTCTGGTAGGGCTTTATTTTGAAATTCTAGTCAGCAAAATAGAGGGAAAACAAACAATATTGACAATATTGGTTATAAAATGTTACTCACCATGTTAATTTATTGTTAATTTGACTGTTTCGTTCCGTTCGCCTTACATACTTGATCATCGTGAGGTAAACATTACCTACGCCAATAGGAGGCGCTTAATAACAGTGACGTACGCCAATAGCAGCTGCAGAGCAGAAGCAATGTGGGAAATGCCGACTGTTTTAAGGAATAAACGCAGAATTTTTTGTTCTTATCGTGTTCAACACAATCTACACTCGATCGCGCGAGGATCTCCATCGTAAAAAATCGCAACTTGAATTTTTTTTTAGTTACCGTCGAAGTGAAAGACGGGTCCAGTCTGTGGTATAAATAGCTGCCGAGCGCCCTTTACTATTGTCGTTGAATGCGGACAGGCAGGAACTCACCCATTGATCGCTAGACGGATCGGCTGATCTGGCTGGGCATACTCCCATCGCAGCGCGACGATCTTTTTGCCTTTTTTTTAATACTACATTTAAATAGTCCAAGTAATGGATACTGTACAACAGTGGTCATATGTTTATTTTGTGTGACATGACACCTATTGGTGTTGCCTATGAACAGTATACACTGAATACACTGTGACAGAGGCAAAAAAAAAAATATATAGAATAATAATAACAACAATAATGATTATGACCACGCATGCAAAACAGAGAGAGAGAAAAGACTACATTCTATAAGAATAATTACACAATACCCACTGTTACCAGTGTTATGATCCCAATTCATGTTCTAGGGGCAAAAGGGAAAGTCACTTTAAAGCAAAAAATGAACAGCGACAAACAAAAGTGAACCTATACTGAGTCCCAGCACACAAAACACAAAGTAAGATTTCCAATACATTTATTTACAATAAGTGATAAATACAGTGCAAAAAGAATCCTAAACAAACAGCTCCAAAAGAAAAAGAAATGAAGCGTGTTCTTCAGGAGCAGGTAAAGCCAAAACAAACAAAAGATCACTAGCCGGTAGATGGACAACCTAATTAACCTACAACAATAAACAACACAACTCTTACCTTACTTCCTAACTAACAAAAAAACAAAACAAACAAACAAACAAACAAACAAACAAACAAACAAAACAAAAAAAAAAAACAGGAGAAAAGAAAAATGGCACCCACTCCCTACTGCTCCAACACTCAACAATGGGCAAACAATTCAAAGCTGTACACTACAGCCACAAGACATTTAAGTTGACCTCGGTTTAAGCTTAACACATCAAAGCTGCCACTACAGCCGTAACAACACATTTAAGCTTCACATACACCAACAAGAGCAACACTCCAAGTCTGGTAACACAACAGTCTCAGGCTCTTGGGAGAAGAACTCTCTCCCAGTCTCTCTCTCCGGCTCTGCTTGAATACTGGATCCTCTTGCCATTGATGAGGAACAGCTGGTAGGTCCCATCACCTAGATGAGGACAGGGAGGAGCACAGGAAATTGGACAAAACATACAACAAAACTACAACTCCCAGCAGGCCGTTGGGTCCATTGGCAGCACACACACTCAATAAATCAATGAGTGACACTTACACATTATAAAACACAAATGCATACGCCCTGGGACGCAACACCAGTCAAATTAAATCATTAAAGGAAAATCCATCTTTCCAGTGCATACACAGAAAGCGGCATCAGATCTGGCATTCACTGTATTTACAATTGCATAAATAAAGCTATGAGATCGTTACAATTATAATATATTATAAAATATAAAAATAATAGATCACAATACTGTAGTTTATAGCCTAGGCTACTATATTTTAATCAAATAAATGCAGTCTGGGGGAGCGCATGAGACTTATTTCAAAAACATAAAAAAATCCAACTGACACACACACACACACACACACACACACACACACACAGTTTCAAGTTTTGAAAAAAATACAACAACAAACAGTAATATTGTAAAGTCTTATAACAATTGAATTTAAAATTATATTGGATTATGTAACTGTTCACAAAATTCAGGGTTCAATCGCTTTCTGTTGTTGCATTGAGACTCTGGTAGGGCTTTATTTTGAAATTCTAGTCAGCAAAATAGAGGGAAAACAAACAATATTGACAATATTGGTTATAAAATGTTACTCACCATGTTAATTTATTGTTAATTTGACTGTTTCGTTCCGTTCGCCTTACATACTTGATCATCGTGAGGTAAACATTACCTACGCCAATAGGAGGCGCTTAATAACAGTGACGTACGCCAATAGCAGCTGCAGAGCAGAAGCAATGTGGGAAATGCCGACTGTTTTAAGGAATAAACGCAGAATTTTTTGTTCTTATCGTGTTCAACACAATCTACACTCGATCGCGCGAGGATCTCCATCGTAAAAAATCGCAACTTGAATTTTTTTTTAGTTACCGTCGAAGTGAAAGACGGGTCCAGTCTGTGGTATAAATAGCTGCCGAGCGCCCTTTACTATTGTCGTTGAATGCGGACAGGCAGGAACTCACCCATTGATCGCTAGACGGATCGGCTGATCTGGCTGGGCATACTCCCATCGCAGCGCGACGATCTTTTTGCCTTTTTTTTAATACTACATTTAAATAGTCCAAGTAATGGATACTGTACAACAGTGGTCATATGTTTATTTTGTGTGACATGACACCTATTGGTGTTGCCTATGAACAGTATACACTGAATACACTGTGACAGAGGCAACAAAAAAAAAAATATAGAATAATAATAACAACAATAATGATTATGACCACGCATGCAAAACAGAGAGAGAGAAAAGACTACATTCTATAAGAATAATTACACAATACCCACTGTTACCAGTGTTATGATCCCAATTCATGTTCTAGGGGCAAAAGGGAAAGTCACTTTAAAGCAAAAAATGAACAGCGACAAACAAAAGTGAACCTATACTGAGTCCCAGCACACAAAACACAAAGTAAGATTTCCAATACATTTATTTACAATAAGTGATAAATACAGTGCAAAAAGAATCCTAAACAAACAGCTCCAAAAGAAAAAGAAATGAAGCGTGTTCTTCAGGAGCAGGTAAAGCCAAAACAAACAAAAGATCACTAGCCGGTAGATGGACAACCTAATTAACCTACAACAATAAACAACACAACTCTTACCTTACTTCCTAACTAACAAAAAAACAAAACAAACAAACAAACAAACAAACAAACAAACAAACAAAACAAAAAAAAAAAACAGGAGAAAAGAAAAATGGCACCCACTCCCTACTGCTCCAACACTCAACAATGGGCAAACAATTCAAAGCTGTACACTACAGCCACAAGACATTTAAGTTGACCTCGGTTTAAGCTTAACACATCAAAGCTGCCACTACAGCCGTAACAACACATTTAAGCTTCACATACACCAACAAGAGCAACACTCCAAGTCTGGTAACACAACAGTCTCAGGCTCTTGGGAGAAGAACTCTCTCCCAGTCTCTCTCTCCGGCTCTGCTTGAATACTGGATCCTCTTGCCATTGATGAGGAACAGCTGGTAGGTCCCATCACCTAGATGAGGACAGGGAGGAGCACAGGAAATTGGACAAAACATACAACAAAACTACAACTCCCAGCAGGCCGTTGGGTCCATTGGCAGCACACACACTCAATAAATCAATGAGTGACACTTACACATTATAAAACACAAATGCATACGCCCTGGGACGCAACACCAGTCAAATTAAATCATTAAAGGAAAATCCATCTTTCCAGTGCATACACAGAAAGCGGCATCAGATCTGGCATTCACTGTATTTACAATTGCATAAATAAAGCTATGAGATCGTTACAATTATAATATATTATAAAATATAAAAATAATAGATCACAATACTGTAGTTTATAGCCTAGGCTACTATATTTTAATCAAATAAATGCAGTCTGGGGGAGCGCATGAGACTTATTTCAAAAACATAAAAAAATCCAACTGACACACACACACACACACACACACACACACACACACACAGTTTCAAGTTTTGAAAAAAATACAACAACAAACAGTAATATTGTAAAGTCTTATAACAATTGAATTTAAAATTATATTGGATTATGTAACTGTTCACAAAATTCAGGGTTCAATCGCTTTCTGTTGTTGCATTGAGACTCTGGTAGGGCTTTATTTTGAAATTCTAGTCAGCAAAATAGAGGGAAAACAAACAATATTGACAATATTGGTTATAAAATGTTACTCACCATGTTAATTTATTGTTAATTTGACTGTTTCGTTCCGTTCGCCTTACATACTTGATCATCGTGAGGTAAACATTACCTACGCCAATAGGAGGCGCTTAATAACAGTGACGTACGCCAATAGCAGCTGCAGAGCAGAAGCAATGTGGGAAATGCCGACTGTTTTAAGGAATAAACGCAGAATTTTTTGTTCTTATCGTGTTCAACACAATCTACACTCGATCGCGCGAGGATCTCCATCGTAAAAAATCGCAACTTGAATTTTTTTTTAGTTACCGTCGAAGTGAAAGACGGGTCCAGTCTGTGGTATAAATAGCTGCCGAGCGCCCTTTACTATTGTCGTTGAATGCGGACAGGCAGGAACTCACCCATTGATCGCTAGACGGATCGGCTGATCTGGCTGGGCATACTCCCATCGCAGCGCGACGATCTTTTTGCCTTTTTTTTAATACTACATTTAAATAGTCCAAGTAATGGATACTGTACAACAGTGGTCATATGTTTATTTTGTGTGACATGACACCTATTGGTGTTGCCTATGAACAGTATACACTGAATACACTGTGACAGAGGCAACAAAAAAAAAAATATAGAATAATAATAACAACAATAATGATTATGACCACGCATGCAAAACAGAGAGAGAGAAAAGACTACATTCTATAAGAATAATTACACAATACCCACTGTTACCAGTGTTATGATCCCAATTCATGTTCTAGGGGCAAAAGGGAAAGTCACTTTAAAGCAAAAAATGAACAGCGACAAACAAAAGTGAACCTATACTGAGTCCCAGCACACAAAACACAAAGTAAGATTTCCAATACATTTATTTACAATAAGTGATAAATACAGTGCAAAAAGAATCCTAAACAAACAGCTCCAAAAGAAAAAGAAATGAAGCGTGTTCTTCAGGAGCAGGTAAAGCCAAAACAAACAAAAGATCACTAGCCGGTAGATGGACAACCTAATTAACCTACAACAATAAACAACACAACTCTTACCTTACTTCCTAACTAACAAAAAAACAAAACAAACAAACAAACAAACAAACAAACAAAACAAAAAAAAAAAACAGGAGAAAAGAAAAATGGCACCCACTCCCTACTGCTCCAACACTCAACAATGGGCAAACAATTCAAAGCTGTACACTACAGCCACAAGACATTTAAGTTGACCTCGGTTTAAGCTTAACACATCAAAGCTGCCACTACAGCCGTAACAACACATTTAAGCTTCACATACACCAACAAGAGCAACACTCCAAGTCTGGTAACACAACAGTCTCAGGCTCTTGGGAGAAGAACTCTCTCCCAGTCTCTCTCTCCGGCTCTGCTTGAATACTGGATCCTCTTGCCATTGATGAGGAACAGCTGGTAGGTCCCATCACCTAGATGAGGACAGGGAGGAGCACAGGAAATTGGACAAAACATACAACAAAACTACAACTCCCAGCAGGCCGTTGGGTCCATTGGCAGCACACACACTCAATAAATCAATGAGTGACACTTACACATTATAAAACACAAATGCATACGCCCTGGGACGCAACACCAGTCAAATTAAATCATTAAAGGAAAATCCATCTTTCCAGTGCATACACAGAAAGCGGCATCAGATCTGGCATTCACTGTATTTACAATTGCATAAATAAAGCTATGAGATCGTTACAATTATAATATATTATAAAATATAAAAATAATAGATCACAATACTGTAGTTTATAGCCTAGGCTACTATATTTTAATCAAATAAATGCAGTCTGGGGGAGCGCATGAGACTTATTTCAAAAACATAAAAAAATCCAACTGACACACACACACACACACACACACACACACACACAAGTTTCAAGTTTTGAAAAAAATACAACAACAAACAGTAATATTGTAAAGTCTTATAACAATTGAATTTAAAATTATATTGGATTATGTAACTGTTCACAAAATTCAGGGTTCAATCGCTTTCTGTTGTTGCATTGAGACTCTGGTAGGGCTTTATTTTGAAATTCTAGTCAGCAAAATAGAGGGAAAACAAACAATATTGACAATATTGGTTATAAAATGTTACTCACCATGTTAATTTATTGTTAATTTGACTGTTTCGTTCCGTTCGCCTTACATACTTGATCATCGTGAGGTAAACATTACCTACGCCAATAGGAGGCGCTTAATAACAGTGACGTACGCCAATAGCAGCTGCAGAGCAGAAGCAATGTGGGAAATGCCGACTGTTTTAAGGAATAAACGCAGAATTTTTTGTTCTTATCGTGTTCAACACAATCTACACTCGATCGCGCGAGGATCTCCATCGTAAAAAATCGCAACTTGAATTTTTTTTTAGTTACCGTCGAAGTGAAAGACGGGTCCAGTCTGTGGTATAAATAGCTGCCGAGCGCCCTTTACTATTGTCGTTGAATGCGGACAGGCAGGAACTCACCCATTGATCGCTAGACGGATCGGCTGATCTGGCTGGGCATACTCCCATCGCAGCGCAACGATCTTTTTGCCTTTTTTTTAATACTACATTTAAATAGTCCAAGTAATGGATACTGTACAACAGTGGTCATATGTTTATTTTGTGTGACATGACACCTATTGGTGTTGCCTATGAACAGTATACACTGAATACACTGTGACAGAGGCAACAAAAAAAAAAATATAGAATAATAATAACAACAATAATGATTATGACCACGCATGCAAAACAGAGAGAGAGAAAAGACTACATTCTATAAGAATAATTACACAATACCCACTGTTACCAGTGTTATGATCCCAATTCATGTTCTAGGGGCAAAAGGGAAAGTCACTTTAAAGCAAAAAATGAACAGCGACAAACAAAAGTGAACCTATACTGAGTCCCAGCACACAAAACACAAAGTAAGATTTCCAATACATTTATTTACAATAAGTGATAAATACAGTGCAAAAAGAATCCTAAACAAACAGCTCCAAAAGAAAAAGAAATGAAGCGTGTTCTTCAGGAGCAGGTAAAGCCAAAACAAACAAAAGATCACTAGCCGGTAGATGGACAACCTAATTAACCTACAACAATAAACAACACAACTCTTACCTTACTTCCTAACTAACAAAAAAACAAAACAAACAAACAAACAAACAAACAAACAAACAAAACAAAAAAAAAAACAGGAGAAAAGAAAAATGGCACCCACTCCCTACTGCTCCAACACTCAACAATGGGCAAACAATTCAAAGCTGTACACTACAGCCACAAGACATTTAAGTTGACCTCGGTTTAAGCTTAACACATCAAAGCTGCCACTACAGCCGTAACAACACATTTAAGCTTCACATACACCAACAAGAGCAACACTCCAAGTCTGGTAACACAACAGTCTCAGGCTCTTGGGAGAAGAACTCTCTCCCAGTCTCTCTCTCCGGCTCTGCTTGAATACTGGATCCTCTTGCCATTGATGAGGAACAGCTGGTAGGTCCCATCACCTAGATGAGGACAGGGAGGAGCACAGGAAATTGGACAAAACATACAACAAAACTACAACTCCCAGCAGGCCGTTGGGTCCATTGGCAGCACACACACTCAATAAATCAATGAGTGACACTTACACATTATAAAACACAAATGCATACGCCCTGGGACGCAACACCAGTCAAATTAAATCATTAAAGGAAAATCCATCTTTCCAGTGCATACACAGAAAGCGGCATCAGATCTGGCATTCACTGTATTTACAATTGCATAAATAAAGCTATGAGATCGTTACAATTATAATATATTATAAAATATAAAAATAATAGATCACAATACTGTAGTTTATAGCCTAGGCTACTATATTTTAATCAAATAAATGCAGTCTGGGGGAGCGCATGAGACTTATTTCAAAAACATAAAAAAATCCAACTGACACACACACACACACACACACACACACACACACAAGTTTCAAGTTTTGAAAAAAATACAACAACAAACAGTAATATTGTAAAGTCTTATAACAATTGAATTTAAAATTATATTGGATTATGTAACTGTTCACAAAATTCAGGGTTCAATCGCTTTCTGTTGTTGCATTGAGACTCTGGTAGGGCTTTATTTTGAAATTCTAGTCAGCAAAATAGAGGGAAAACAAACAATATTGACAATATTGGTTATAAAATGTTACTCACCATGTTAATTTATTGTTAATTTGACTGTTTCGTTCCGTTCGCCTTACATACTTGATCATCGTGAGGTAAACATTACCTACGCCAATAGGAGGCGCTTAATAACAGTGACGTACGCCAATAGCAGCTGCAGAGCAGAAGCAATGTGGGAAATGCCGACTGTTTTAAGGAATAAACGCAGAATTTTTTGTTCTTATCGTGTTCAACACAATCTACACTCGATCGCGCGAGGATCTCCATCGTAAAAAATCGCAACTTGAATTTTTTTTTAGTTACCGTCGAAGTGAAAGACGGGTCCAGTCTGTGGTATAAATAGCTGCCGAGCGCCCTTTACTATTGTCGTTGAATGCGGACAGGCAGGAACTCACCCATTGATCGCTAGACGGATCGGCTGATCTGGCTGGGCATACTCCCATCGCAGCGCGACGATCTTTTTGCCTTTTTTTTAATACTACATTTAAATAGTCCAAGTAATGGATACTGTACAACAGTGGTCATATGTTTATTTTGTGTGACATGACACCTATTGGTGTTGCCTATGAACAGTATACACTGAATACACTGTGACAGAGGCAACAAAAAAAAAAATATAGAATAATAATAACAACAATAATGATTATGACCACGCATGCAAAACAGAGAGAGAGAAAAGACTACATTCTATAAGAATAATTACACAATACCCACTGTTACCAGTGTTATGATCCCAATTCATGTTCTAGGGGCAAAAGGGAAAGTCACTTTAAAGCAAAAAATGAACAGCGACAAACAAAAGTGAACCTATACTGAGTCCCAGCACACAAAACACAAAGTAAGATTTCCAATACATTTATTTACAATAAGTGATAAATACAGTGCAAAAAGAATCCTAAACAAACAGCTCCAAAAGAAAAAGAAATGAAGCGTGTTCTTCAGGAGCAGGTAAAGCCAAAACAAACAAAAGATCACTAGCCGGTAGATGGACAACCTAATTAACCTACAACAATAAACAACACAACTCTTACCTTACTTCCTAACTAACAAAAAAACAAAACAAACAAACAAACAAACAAACAAACAAACAAAACAAAAAAAAAAACAGGAGAAAAGAAAAATGGCACCCACTCCCTACTGCTCCAACACTCAACAATGGGCAAACAATTCAAAGCTGTACACTACAGCCACAAGACATTTAAGTTGACCTCGGTTTAAGCTTAACACATCAAAGCTGCCACTACAGCCGTAACAACACATTTAAGCTTCACATACACCAACAAGAGCAACACTCCAAGTCTGGTAACACAACAGTCTCAGGCTCTTGGGAGAAGAACTCTCTCCCAGTCTCTCTCTCCGGCTCTGCTTGAATACTGGATCCTCTTGCCATTGATGAGGAACAGCTGGTAGGTCCCATCACCTAGATGAGGACAGGGAGGAGCACAGGAAATTGGACAAAACATACAACAAAACTACAACTCCCAGCAGGCCGTTGGGTCCATTGGCAGCACACACACTCAATAAATCAATGAGTGACACTTACACATTATAAAACACAAATGCATACGCCCTGGGACGCAACACCAGTCAAATTAAATCATTAAAGGAAAATCCATCTTTCCAGTGCATACACAGAAAGCGGCATCAGATCTGGCATTCACTGTATTTACAATTGCATAAATAAAGCTATGAGATCGTTACAATTATAATATATTATAAAATATAAAAATAATAGATCACAATACTGTAGTTTATAGCCTAGGCTACTATATTTTAATCAAATAAATGCAGTCTGGGGGAGCGCATGAGACTTATTTCAAAAACATAAAAAAATCCAACTGACACACACACACACACACACACACACACACAAGTTTCAAGTTTTGAAAAAAATACAACAACAAACAGTAATATTGTAAAGTCTTATAACAATTGAATTTAAAATTATATTGGATTATGTAACTGTTCACAAAATTCAGGGTTCAATCGCTTTCTGTTGTTGCATTGAGACTCTGGTAGGGCTTTATTTTGAAATTCTAGTCAGCAAAATAGAGGGAAAACAAACAATATTGACAATATTGGTTATAAAATGTTACTCACCATGTTAATTT
The DNA here is from genome assembly GCF_965113295.1 of Leuciscus leuciscus. Lineage (NCBI taxonomy): Eukaryota > Metazoa > Chordata > Actinopteri > Cypriniformes > Leuciscidae > Leuciscus > Leuciscus leuciscus. The sequence continues at coordinate 5,990,832 of NC_138725.1, forward strand.
ATTGTTAATTTGACTGTTTCGTTCCGTTCGCCTTACATACTTGATCATCGTGAGGTAAACATTACCTACGCCAATAGGAGGCGCTTAATAACAGTGACGTACGCCAATAGCAGCTGCAGAGCAGAAGCAATGTGGGAAATGCCGACTGTTTTAAGGAATAAACGCAGAATTTTTTGTTCTTATCGTGTTCAACACAATCTACACTCGATCGCGCGAGGATCTCCATCGTAAAAAATCGCAACTTGAATTTTTTTTTAGTTACCGTCGAAGTGAAAGACGGGTCCAGTCTGTGGTATAAATAGCTGCCGAGCGCCCTTTACTATTGTCGTTGAATGCGGACAGGCAGGAACTCACCCATTGATCGCTAGACGGATCGGCTGATCTGGCTGGGCATACTCCCATCGCAGCGCGACGATCTTTTTGCCTTTTTTTTAATACTACATTTAAATAGTCCAAGTAATGGATACTGTACAACAGTGGTCATATGTTTATTTTGTGTGACATGACACCTATTGGTGTTGCCTATGAACAGTATACACTGAATACACTGTGACAGAGGCAACAAAAAAAAAAATATAGAATAATAATAACAACAATAATGATTATGACCACGCATGCAAAACAGAGAGAGAGAAAAGACTACATTCTATAAGAATAATTACACAATACCCACTGTTACCAGTGTTATGATCCCAATTCATGTTCTAGGGGCAAAAGGGAAAGTCACTTTAAAGCAAAAAATGAACAGCGACAAACAAAAGTGAACCTATACTGAGTCCCAGCACACAAAACACAAAGTAAGATTTCCAATACATTTATTTACAATAAGTGATAAATACAGTGCAAAAAGAATCCTAAACAAACAGCTCCAAAAGAAAAAGAAATGAAGCGTGTTCTTCAGGAGCAGGTAAAGCCAAAACAAACAAAAGATCACTAGCCGGTAGATGGACAACCTAATTAACCTACAACAATAAACAACACAACTCTTACCTTACTTCCTAACTAACAAAAAAACAAAACAAACAAACAAACAAACAAACAAACAAAACAAAAAAAAAAAACAGGAGAAAAGAAAAATGGCACCCACTCCCTACTGCTCCAACACTCAACAATGGGCAAACAATTCAAAGCTGTACACTACAGCCACAAGACATTTAAGTTGACCTCGGTTTAAGCTTAACACATCAAAGCTGCCACTACAGCCGTAACAACACATTTAAGCTTCACATACACCAACAAGAGCAACACTCCAAGTCTGGTAACACAACAGTCTCAGGCTCTTGGGAGAAGAACTCTCTCCCAGTCTCTCTCTCCGGCTCTGCTTGAATACTGGATCCTCTTGCCATTGATGAGGAACAGCTGGTAGGTCCCATCACCTAGATGAGGACAGGGAGGAGCACAGGAAATTGGACAAAACATACAACAAAACTACAACTCCCAGCAGGCCGTTGGGTCCATTGGCAGCACACACACTCAATAAATCAATGAGTGACACTTACACATTATAAAACACAAATGCATACGCCCTGGGACGCAACACCAGTCAAATTAAATCATTAAAGGAAAATCCATCTTTCCAGTGCATACACAGAAAGCGGCATCAGATCTGGCATTCACTGTATTTACAATTGCATAAATAAAGCTATGAGATCGTTACAATTATAATATATTATAAAATATAAAAATAATAGATCACAATACTGTAGTTTATAGCCTAGGCTACTATATTTTAATCAAATAAATGCAGTCTGGGGGAGCGCATGAGACTTATTTCAAAAACATAAAAAAATCCAACTGACACACACACACACACACACACACACACACACACAAGTTTCAAGTTTTGAAAAAAATACAACAACAAACAGTAATATTGTAAAGTCTTATAACAATTGAATTTAAAATTATATTGGATTATGTAACTGTTCACAAAATTCAGGGTTCAATCGCTTTCTGTTGTTGCATTGAGACTCTGGTAGGGCTTTATTTTGAAATTCTAGTCAGCAAAATAGAGGGAAAACAAACAATATTGACAATATTGGTTATAAAATGTTACTCACCATGTTAATTTATTGTTAATTTGACTGTTTCGTTCCGTTCGCCTTACATACTTGATCATCGTGAGGTAAACATTACCTACGCCAATAGGAGGCGCTTAATAACAGTGACGTACGCCAATAGCAGCTGCAGAGCAGAAGCAATGTGGGAAATGCCGACTGTTTTAAGGAATAAACGCAGAATTTTTTGTTCTTATCGTGTTCAACACAATCTACACTCGATCGCGCGAGGATCTCCATCGTAAAAAATCGCAACTTGAATTTTTTTTTAGTTACCGTCGAAGTGAAAGACGGGTCCAGTCTGTGGTATAAATAGCTGCCGAGCGCCCTTTACTATTGTCGTTGAATGCGGACAGGCAGGAACTCACCCATTGATCGCTAGACGGATCGGCTGATCTGGCTGGGCATACTCCCATCGCAGCGCGACGATCTTTTTGCCTTTTTTTTAATACTACATTTAAATAGTCCAAGTAATGGATACTGTACAACAGTGGTCATATGTTTATTTTGTGTGACATGACACCTATTGGTGTTGCCTATGAACAGTATACACTGAATACACTGTGACAGAGGCAACAAAAAAAAAAATATAGAATAATAATAACAACAATAATGATTATGACCACGCATGCAAAACAGAGAGAGAGAAAAGACTACATTCTATAAGAATAATTACACAATACCCACTGTTACCAGTGTTATGATCCCAATTCATGTTCTAGGGGCAAAAGGGAAAGTCACTTTAAAGCAAAAAATGAACAGCGACAAACAAAAGTGAACCTATACTGAGTCCCAGCACACAAAACACAAAGTAAGATTTCCAATACATTTATTTACAATAAGTGATAAATACAGTGCAAAAAGAATCCTAAACAAACAGCTCCAAAAGAAAAAGAAATGAAGCGTGTTCTTCAGGAGCAGGTAAAGCCAAAACAAACAAAAGATCACTAGCCGGTAGATGGACAACCTAATTAACCTACAACAATAAACAACACAACTCTTACCTTACTTCCTAACTAACAAAAAAACAAAACAAACAAACAAACAAACAAACAAACAAACAAAACAAAAAAAAAAAACAGGAGAAAAGAAAAATGGCACCCACTCCCTACTGCTCCAACACTCAACAATGGGCAAACAATTCAAAGCTGTACACTACAGCCACAAGACATTTAAGTTGACCTCGGTTTAAGCTTAACACATCAAAGCTGCCACTACAGCCGTAACAACACATTTAAGCTTCACATACACCAACAAGAGCAACACTCCAAGTCTGGTAACACAACAGTCTCAGGCTCTTGGGAGAAGAACTCTCTCCCAGTCTCTCTCTCCGGCTCTGCTTGAATACTGGATCCTCTTGCCATTGATGAGGAACAGCTGGTAGGTCCCATCACCTAGATGAGGACAGGGAGGAGCACAGGAAATTGGACAAAACATACAACAAAACTACAACTCCCAGCAGGCCGTTGGGTCCATTGGCAGCACACACACTCAATAAATCAATGAGTGACACTTACACATTATAAAACACAAATGCATACGCCCTGGGACGCAACACCAGTCAAATTATAAATCATTAAAGGAAAATCCATCTTTCCAGTGCATACACAGAAAGCGGCATCAGATCTGGCATTCACTGTATTTACAATTGCATAAATAAAGCTATGAGATCGTTACAATTATAATATATTATAAAATATAAAAATAATAGATCACAATACTGTAGTTTATAGCCTAGGCTACTATATTTTAATCAAATAAATGCAGTCTGGGGGAGCGCATGAGACTTATTTCAAAAACATAAAAAAATCCAACTGACACACACACACACACACACACACACACACACACAAGTTTCAAGTTTTGAAAAAAATACAACAACAAACAGTAATATTGTAAAGTCTTATAACAATTGAATTTAAAATTATATTGGATTATGTAACTGTTCACAAAATTCAGGGTTCAATCGCTTTCTGTTGTTGCATTGAGACTCTGGTAGGGCTTTATTTTGAAATTCTAGTCAGCAAAATAGAGGGAAAACAAACAATATTGACAATATTGGTTATAAAATGTTACTCACCATGTTAATTTATTGTTAATTTGACTGTTTCGTTCCGTTCGCCTTACATACTTGATCATCGTGAGGTAAACATTACCTACGCCAATAGGAGGCGCTTAATAACAGTGACGTACGCCAATAGCAGCTGCAGAGCAGAAGCAATGTGGGAAATGCCGACTGTTTTAAGGAATAAACGCAGAATTTTTTGTTCTTATCGTGTTCAACACAATCTACACTCGATCGCGCGAGGATCTCCATCGTAAAAAATCGCAACTTGAATTTTTTTTTAGTTACCGTCGAAGTGAAAGACGGGTCCAGTCTGTGGTATAAATAGCTGCCGAGCGCCCTTTACTATTGTCGTTGAATGCGGACAGGCAGGAACTCACCCATTGATCGCTAGACGGATCGGCTGATCTGGCTGGGCATACTCCCATCGCAGCGCGACGATCTTTTTGCCTTTTTTTTAATACTACATTTAAATAGTCCAAGTAATGGATACTGTACAACAGTGGTCATATGTTTATTTTGTGTGACATGACACCTATTGGTGTTGCCTATGAACAGTATACACTGAATACACTGTGACAGAGGCAACAAAAAAAAAAATATAGAATAATAATAACAACAATAATGATTATGACCACGCATGCAAAACAGAGAGAGAGAAAAGACTACATTCTATAAGAATAATTACACAATACCCACTGTTACCAGTGTTATGATCCCAATTCATGTTCTAGGGGCAAAAGGGAAAGTCACTTTAAAGCAAAAAATGAACAGCGACAAACAAAAGTGAACCTATACTGAGTCCCAGCACACAAAACACAAAGTAAGATTTCCAATACATTTATTTACAATAAGTGATAAATACAGTGCAAAAAGAATCCTAAACAAACAGCTCCAAAAGAAAAAGAAATGAAGCGTGTTCTTCAGGAGCAGGTAAAGCCAAAACAAACAAAAGATCACTAGCCGGTAGATGGACAACCTAATTAACCTGACAACAATAAACAACACAACTCTTACCTTACTTCCTAACTAACAAAAAAACAAAACAAACAAACAAACAAACAAACAAACAAACAAAAAAAAAAAACAGGAGAAAAGAAAAATGGCACCCACTCCCTACTGCTCCAACACTCAACAATGGGCAAACAATTCAAAGCTGTACACTACAGCCACAAGACATTTAAGTTGACCTCGGTTTAAGCTTAACACATCAAAGCTGCCACTACAGCCGTAACAACACATTTAAGCTTCACATACACCAACAAGAGCAACACTCCAAGTCTGGTAACACAACAGTCTCAGGCTCTTGGGAGAAGAACTCTCTCCCAGTCTCTCTCTCCGGCTCTGCTTGAATACTGGATCCTCTTGCCATTGATGAGGAACAGCTGGTAGGTCCCATCACCTAGATGAGGACAGGGAGGAGCACAGGAAATTGGACAAAACATACAACAAAACTACAACTCCCAGCAGGCCGTTGGGTCCATTGGCAGCACACACACTCAATAAATCAATGAGTGACACTTACACATTATAAAACACAAATGCATACGCCCTGGGACGCAACACCAGTCAAATTAAATCATTAAAGGAAAATCCATCTTTCCAGTGCATACACAGAAAGCGGCATCAGATCTGGCATTCACTGTATTTACAATTGCATAAATAAAGCTATGAGATCGTTACAATTATAATATATTATAAAATATAAAAATAATAGATCACAATACTGTAGTTTATAGCCTAGGCTACTATATTTTAATCAAATAAATGCAGTCTGGGGGAGCGCATGAGACTTATTTCAAAAACATAAAAAAATCCAACTGACACACACACACACACACACACACACACACACACAAGTTTCAAGTTTTGAAAAAAATACAACAACAAACAGTAATATTGTAAAGTCTTATAACAATTGAATTTAAAATTATATTGGATTATGTAACTGTTCACAAAATTCAGGGTTCAATCGCTTTCTGTTGTTGCATTGAGACTCTGGTAGGGCTTTATTTTGAAATTCTAGTCAGCAAAATAGAGGGAAAACAAACAATATTGACAATATTGGTTATAAAATGTTACTCACCATGTTAATTTATTGTTAATTTGACTGTTTCGTTCCGTTCGCCTTACATACTTGATCATCGTGAGGTAAACATTACCTACGCCAATAGGAGGCGCTTAATAACAGTGACGTACGCCAATAGCAGCTGCAGAGCAGAAGCAATGTGGGAAATGCCGACTGTTTTAAGGAATAAACGCAGAATTTTTTGTTCTTATCGTGTTCAACACAATCTACACTCGATCGCGCGAGGATCTCCATCGTAAAAAATCGCAACTTGAATTTTTTTTTAGTTACCGTCGAAGTGAAAGACGGGTCCAGTCTGTGGTATAAATAGCTGCCGAGCGCCCTTTACTATTGTCGTTGAATGCGGACAGGCAGGAACTCACCCATTGATCGCTAGACGGATCGGCTGATCTGGCTGGGCATACTCCCATCGCAGCGCGACGATCTTTTTGCCTTTTTTTTAATACTACATTTAAATAGTCCAAGTAATGGATACTGTACAACAGTGGTCATATGTTTATTTTGTGTGACATGACACCTATTGGTGTTGCCTATGAACAGTATACACTGAATACACTGTGACAGAGGCAACAAAAAAAAAAAAATAGAATAATAATAACAACAATAATGATTATGACCACGCATGCAAAACAGAGAGAGAGAAAAGACTACATTCTATAAGAATAATTACACAATACCCACTGTTACCAGTGTTATGATCCCAATTCATGTTCTAGGGGCAAAAGGGAAAGTCACTTTAAAGCAAAAAATGAACAGCGACAAACAAAAGTGAACCTATACTGAGTCCCAGCACACAAAACACAAAGTAAGATTTCCAATACATTTATTTACAATAAGTGATAAATACAGTGCAAAAAGAATCCTAAACAAACAGCTCCAAAAGAAAAAGAAATGAAGCGTGTTCTTCAGGAGCAGGTAAAGCCAAAACAAACAAAAGATCACTAGCCGGTAGATGGACAACCTAATTAACCTGACAACAATAAACAACACAACTCTTACCTTACTTCCTAACTAACAAAAAAACAAAACAAACAAACAAACAAACAAACAAAACAAAAAAAAAAAACAGGAGAAAAGAAAAATGGCACCCACTCCCTACTGCTCCAACACTCAACAATGGGCAAACAATTCAAAGCTGTACACTACAGCCACAAGACATTTAAGTTGACCTCGGTTTAAGCTTAACACATCAAAGCTGCCACTACAGCCGTAACAACACATTTAAGCTTCACATACACCAACAAGAGCAACACTCCAAGTCTGGTAACACAACAGTCTCAGGCTCTTGGGAGAAGAACTCTCTCCCAGTCTCTCTCTCCGGCTCTGCTTGAATACTGGATCCTCTTGCCATTGATGAGGAACAGCTGGTAGGTCCCATCACCTAGATGAGGACAGGGAGGAGCACAGGAAATTGGACAAAACATACAACAAAACTACAACTCCCAGCAGGCCGTTGGGTCCATTGGCAGCACACACACTCAATAAATCAATGAGTGACACTTACACATTATAAAACACAAATGCATACGCCCTGGGACGCAACACCAGTCAAATTAAATCATTAAAGGAAAATCCATCTTTCCAGTGCATACACAGAAAGCGGCATCAGATCTGGCATTCACTGTATTTACAATTGCATAAATAAAGCTATGAGATCGTTACAATTATAATATATTATAAAATATAAAAATAATAGATCACAATACTGTAGTTTATAGCCTAGGCTACTATATTTTAATCAAATAAATGCAGTCTGGGGGAGCGCATGAGACTTATTTCAAAAACATAAAAAAATCCAACTGACACACACACACACACACACACACACACACACAAGTTTCAAGTTTTGAAAAAAATACAACAACAAACAGTAATATTGTAAAGTCTTATAACAATTGAATTTAAAATTATATTGGATTATGTAACTGTTCACAAAATTCAGGGTTCAATCGCTTTCTGTTGTTGCATTGAGACTCTGGTAGGGCTTTATTTTGAAATTCTAGTCAGCAAAATAGAGGGAAAACAAACAATATTGACAATATTGGTTATAAAATGTTACTCACCATGTTAATTTATTGTTAATTTGACTGTTTCGTTCCGTTCGCCTTACATACTTGATCATCGTGAGGTAAACATTACCTACGCCAATAGGAGGCGCTTAATAACAGTGACGTACGCCAATAGCAGCTGCAGAGCAGAAGCAATGTGGGAAATGCCGACTGTTTTAAGGAATAAACGCAGAATTTTTTGTTCTTATCGTGTTCAACACAATCTACACTCGATCGCGCGAGGATCTCCATCGTAAAAAATCGCAACTTGAATTTTTTTTTAGTTACCGTCGAAGTGAAAGACGGGTCCAGTCTGTGGTATAAATAGCTGCCGAGCGCCCTTTACTATTGTCGTTGAATGCGGACAGGCAGGAACTCACCCATTGATCGCTAGACGGATCGGCTGATCTGGCTGGGCATACTCCCATCGCAGCGCGACGATCTTTTTGCCTTTTTTTTAATACTACATTTAAATAGTCCAAGTAATGGATACTGTACAACAGTGGTCATATGTTTATTTTGTGTGACATGACACCTATTGGTGTTGCCTATGAACAGTATACACTGAATACACTGTGACAGAGGCAAAAAAAAAAAAAATATAGAATAATAATAACAACAATAATGATTATGACCACGCATGCAAAACAGAGAGAGAGAAAAGACTACATTCTATAAGAATAATTACACAATACCCACTGTTACCAGTGTTATGATCCCAATTCATGTTCTAGGGGCAAAAGGGAAAGTCACTTTAAAGCAAAAAATGAACAGCGACAAACAAAAGTGAACCTATACTGAGTCCCAGCACACAAAACACAAAGTAAGATTTCCAATACATTTATTTACAATAAGTGATAAATACAGTGCAAAAGGAATCCTAAACAAACAGCTCCAAAAGAAAAAGAAATGAAGCGTGTTCTTCAGGAGCAGGTAAAGCCAAAACAAACAAAAGATCACTAGCCGGTAGATGGACAACCTAATTAACCTACAACAATAAACAACACAACTCTTACCTTACTTCCTAACTAACAAAAAAACAAAACAAACAAACAAACAAACAAACAAACAAACAAAACAAAAAAAAAAAACAGGAGAAAAGAAAAATGGCACCCACTCCCTACTGCTCCAACACTCAACAATGGGCAAACAATTCAAAGCTGTACACTACAGCCACAAGACATTTAAGTTGACCTCGGTTTAAGCTTAACACATCAAAGCTGCCACTACAGCCGTAACAACACATTTAAGCTTCACATACACCAACAAGAGCAACACTCCAAGTCTGGTAACACAACAGTCTCAGGCTCTTGGGAGAAGAACTCTCTCCCAGTCTCTCTCTCCGGCTCTGCTTGAATACTGGATCCTCTTGCCATTGATGAGGAACAGCTGGTAGGTCCCATCACCTAGATGAGGACAGGGAGGAGCACAGGAAATTGGACAAAACATACAACAAAACTACAACTCCCAGCAGGCCGTTGGGTCCATTGGCAGCACACACACTCAATAAATCAATGAGTGACACTTACACATTATAAAACACAAATGCATACGCCCTGGGACGCAACACCAGTCAAATTAAATCATTAAAGGAAAATCCATCTTTCCAGTGCATACACAGAAAGCGGCATCAGATCTGGCATTCACTGTATTTACAATTGCATAAATAAAGCTATGAGATCGTTACAATTATAATATATTATAAAATATAAAAATAATAGATCACAATACTGTAGTTTATAGCCTAGGCTACTATATTTTAATCAAATAAATGCAGTCTGGGGGAGCGCATGAGACTTATTTCAAAAACATAAAAAAATCCAACTGACACACACACACACACACACACACACACACACACACAAGTTTCAAGTTTTGAAAAAAATACAACAACAAACAGTAATATTGTAAAGTCTTATAACAATTGAATTTAAAATTATATTGGATTATGTAACTGTTCACAAAATTCAGGGTTCAATCGCTTTCTGTTGTTGCATTGAGACTCTGGTAGGGCTTTATTTTGAAATTCTAGTCAGCAAAATAGAGGGAAAACAAACAATATTGACAATATTGGTTATAAAATGTTACTCACCATGTTAATTTATTGTTAATTTGACTGTTTCGTTCCGTTCGCCTTACATACTTGATCATCGTGAGGTAAACATTACCTACGCCAATAGGAGGCGCTTAATAACAGTGACGTACGCCAATAGCAGCTGCAGAGCAGAAGCAATGTGGGAAATGCCGACTGTTTTAAGGAATAAACGCAGAATTTTTTGTTCTTATCGTGTTCAACACAATCTACACTCGATCGCGCGAGGATCTCCATCGTAAAAAATCGCAACTTGAATTTTTTTTTAGTTACCGTCGAAGTGAAAGACGGGTCCAGTCTGTGGTATAAATAGCTGCCGAGCGCCCTTTACTATTGTCGTTGAATGCGGACAGGCAGGAACTCACCCATTGATCGCTAGACGGATCGGCTGATCTGGCTGGGCATACTCCCATCGCAGCGCGACGATCTTTTTGCCTTTTTTTTAATACTACATTTAAATAGTCCAAGTAATGGATACTGTACAACAGTGGTCATATGTTTATTTTGTGTGACATGACACCTATTGGTGTTGCCTATGAACAGTATACACTGAATACACTGTGACAGAGGCAAAAAAAAAAAAAATATAGAATAATAATAACAACAATAATGATTATGACCACGCATGCAAAACAGAGAGAGAGAAAAGACTACATTCTATAAGAATAATTACACAATACCCACTGTTACCAGTGTTATGATCCCAATTCATGTTCTAGGGGCAAAAGGGAAAGTCACTTTAAAGCAAAAAATGAACAGCGACAAACAAAAGTGAACCTATACTGAGTCCCAGCACACAAAACACAAAGTAAGATTTCCAATACATTTATTTACAATAAGTGATAAATACAGTGCAAAAGGAATCCTAAACAAACAGCTCCAAAAGAAAAAGAAATGAAGCGTGTTCTTCAGGAGCAGGTAAAGCCAAAACAAACAAAAGATCACTAGCCGGTAGATGGACAACCTAATTAACCTACAACAATAAACAACACAACTCTTACCTTACTTCCTAACTAACAAAAAAACAAAACAAACAAACAAACAAACAAACAAACAAACAAAACAAAAAAAAAAAACAGGAGAAAAGAAAAATGGCACCCACTCCCTACTGCTCCAACACTCAACAATGGGCAAACAATTCAAAGCTGTACACTACAGCCACAAGACATTTAAGTTGACCTCGGTTTAAGCTTAACACATCAAAGCTGCCACTACAGCCGTAACAACACATTTAAGCTTCACATACACCAACAAGAGCAACACTCCAAGTCTGGTAACACAACAGTCTCAGGCTCTTGGGAGAAGAACTCTCTCCCAGTCTCTCTCTCCGGCTCTGCTTGAATACTGGATCCTCTTGCCATTGATGAGGAACAGCTGGTAGGTCCCATCACCTAGATGAGGACAGGGAGGAGCACAGGAAATTGGACAAAACATACAACAAAACTACAACTCCCAGCAGGCCGTTGGGTCCATTGGCAGCACACACACTCAATAAATCAATGAGTGACACTTACACATTATAAAACACAAATGCATACGCCCTGGGACGCAACACCAGTCAAATTAAATCATTAAAGGAAAATCCATCTTTCCAGTGCATACACAGAAAGCGGCATCAGATCTGGCATTCACTGTATTTACAATTGCATAAATAAAGCTATGAGATCGTTACAATTATAATATATTATAAAATATAAAAATAATAGATCACAATACTGTAGTTTATAGCCTAGGCTACTATATTTTAATCAAATAAATGCAGTCTGGGGGAGCGCATGAGACTTATTTCAAAAACATAAAAAAATCCAACTGACACACACACACACACACACACACACACACACACACAAGTTTCAAGTTTTGAAAAAAATACAACAACAAACAGTAATATTGTAAAGTCTTATAACAATTGAATTTAAAATTATATTGGATTATGTAACTGTTCACAAAATTCAGGGTTCAATCGCTTTCTGTTGTTGCATTGAGACTCTGGTAGGGCTTTATTTTGAAATTCTAGTCAGCAAAATAGAGGGAAAACAAACAATATTGACAATATTGGTTATAAAATGTTACTCACCATGTTAATTTATTGTTAATTTGACTGTTTCGTTCCGTTCGCCTTACATACTTGATCATCGTGAGGTAAACATTACCTACGCCAATAGGAGGCGCTTAATAACAGTGACGTACGCCAATAGCAGCTGCAGAGCAGAAGCAATGTGGGAAATGCCGACTGTTTTAAGGAATAAACGCAGAATTTTTTGTTCTTATCGTGTTCAACACAATCTACACTCGATCGCGCGAGGATCTCCATCGTAAAAAATCGCAACTTGAATTTTTTTTTAGTTACCGTCGAAGTGAAAGACGGGTCCAGTCTGTGGTATAAATAGCTGCCGAGCGCCCTTTACTATTGTCGTTGAATGCGGACAGGCAGGAACTCACCCATTGATCGCTAGACGGATCGGCTGATCTGGCTGGGCATACTCCCATCGCAGCGCGACGATCTTTTTGCCTTTTTTTTAATACTACATTTAAATAGTCCAAGTAATGGATACTGTACAACAGTGGTCATATGTTTATTTTGTGTGACATGACACCTATTGGTGTTGCCTATGAACAGTATACACTGAATACACTGTGACAGAGGCAACAAAAAAAAAAATATAGAATAATAATAACAACAATAATGATTATGACCACGCATGCAAAACAGAGAGAGAGAAAAGACTACATTCTATAAGAATAATTACACAATACCCACTGTTACCAGTGTTATGATCCCAATTCATGTTCTAGGGGCAAAAGGGAAAGTCACTTTAAAGCAAAAAATGAACAGCGACAAACAAAAGTGAACCTATACTGAGTCCCAGCACACAAAACACAAAGTAAGATTTCCAATACATTTATTTACAATAAGTGATAAATACAGTGCAAAAAGAATCCTAAACAAACAGCTCCAAAAGAAAAAGAAATGAAGCGTGTTCTTCAGGAGCAGGTAAAGCCAAAACAAACAAAAGATCACTAGCCGGTAGATGGACAACCTAATTAACCTGACAACAATAAACAACACAACTCTTACCTTACTTCCTAACTAACAAAAAAACAAAACAAACAAACAAACAAACAAACAAACAAACAAACAAAACAAAAAAAAAAAACAGGAGAAAAGAAAAATGGCACCCACTCCCTACTGCTCCAACACTCAACAATGGGCAAACAATTCAAAGCTGTACACTACAGCCACAAGACATTTAAGTTGACCTCGGTTTAAGCTTAACACATCAAAGCTGCCACTACAGCCGTAACAACACATTTAAGCTTCACATACACCAACAAGAGCAACACTCCAAGTCTGGTAACACAACAGTCTCAGGCTCTTGGGAGAAGAACTCTCTCCCAGTCTCTCTCTCCGGCTCTGCTTGAATACTGGATCCTCTTGCCATTGATGAGGAACAGCTGGTAGGTCCCATCACCTAGATGAGGACAGGGAGGAGCACAGGAAATTGGACAAAACATACAACAAAACTACAACTCCCAGCAGGCCGTTGGGTCCATTGGCAGCACACACACTCAATAAATCAATGAGTGACACTTACACATTATAAAACACAAATGCATACGCCCTGGGACGCAACACCAGTCAAATTAAATCATTAAAGGAAAATCCATCTTTCCAGTGCATACACAGAAAGCGGCATCAGATCTGGCATTCACTGTATTTACAATTGCATAAATAAAGCTATGAGATCGTTACAATTATAATATATTATAAAATATAAAAATAATAGATCACAATACTGTAGTTTATAGCCTAGGCTACTATATTTTAATCAAATAAATGCAGTCTGGGGGAGCGCATGAGACTTATTTCAAAAACATAAAAAAATCCAACTGACACACACACACACACACACACACACACACACAAGTTTCAAGTTTTGAAAAAAATACAACAACAAACAGTAATATTGTAAAGTCTTATAACAATTGAATTTAAAATTATATTGGATTATGTAACTGTTCACAAAATTCAGGGTTCAATCGCTTTCTGTTGTTGCATTGAGACTCTGGTAGGGCTTTATTTTGAAATTCTAGTCAGCAAAATAGAGGGAAAACAAACAATATTGACAATATTGGTTATAAAATGTTACTCACCATGTTAATTTATTGTTAATTTGACTGTTTCGTTCCGTTCGCCTTACATACTTGATCATCGTGAGGTAAACATTACCTACGCCAATAGGAGGCGCTTAATAACAGTGACGTACGCCAATAGCAGCTGCAGAGCAGAAGCAATGTGGGAAATGCCGACTGTTTTAAGGAATAAACGCAGAATTTTTTGTTCTTATCGTGTTCAACACAATCTACACTCGATCGCGCGAGGATCTCCATCGTAAAAAATCGCAACTTGAATTTTTTTTTAGTTACCGTCGAAGTGAAAGACGGGTCCAGTCTGTGGTATAAATAGCTGCCGAGCGCCCTTTACTATTGTCGTTGAATGCGGACAGGCAGGAACTCACCCATTGATCGCTAGACGGATCGGCTGATCTGGCTGGGCATACTCCCATCGCAGCGCGACGATCTTTTTGCCTTTTTTTTAATACTACATTTAAATAGTCCAAGTAATGGATACTGTACAACAGTGGTCATATGTTTATTTTGTGTGACATGACACCTATTGGTGTTGCCTATGAACAGTATACACTGAATACACTGTGACAGAGGCAACAAAAAAAAAAATATAGAATAATAATAACAACAATAATGATTATGACCACGCATGCAAAACAGAGAGAGAGAAAAGACTACATTCTATAAGAATAATTACACAATACCCACTGTTACCAGTGTTATGATCCCAATTCATGTTCTAGGGGCAAAAGGGAAAGTCACTTTAAAGCAAAAAATGAACAGCGACAAACAAAAGTGAACCTATACTGAGTCCCAGCACACAAAACACAAAGTAAGATTTCCAATACATTTATTTACAATAAGTGATAAATACAGTGCAAAAAGAATCCTAAACAAACAGCTCCAAAAGAAAAAGAAATGAAGCGTGTTCTTCAGGAGCAGGTAAAGCCAAAACAAACAAAAGATCACTAGCCGGTAGATGGACAACCTAATTAACCTGACAACAATAAACAACACAACTCTTACCTTACTTCCTAACTAACAAAAAAACAAAACAAACAAACAAACAAACAAACAAACAAACAAACAAAACAAAAAAAAAAAACAGGAGAAAAGAAAAATGGCACCCACTCCCTACTGCTCCAACACTCAACAATGGGCAAACAATTCAAAGCTGTACACTACAGCCACAAGACATTTAAGTTGACCTCGGTTTAAGCTTAACACATCAAAGCTGCCACTACAGCCGTAACAACACATTTAAGCTTCACATACACCAACAAGAGCAACACTCCAAGTCTGGTAACACAACAGTCTCAGGCTCTTGGGAGAAGAACTCTCTCCCAGTCTCTCTCTCCGGCTCTGCTTGAATACTGGATCCTCTTGCCATTGATGAGGAACAGCTGGTAGGTCCCATCACCTAGATGAGGACAGGGAGGAGCACAGGAAATTGGACAAAACATACAACAAAACTACAACTCCCAGCAGGCCGTTGGGTCCATTGGCAGCACACACACTCAATAAATCAATGAGTGACACTTACACATTATAAAACACAAATGCATACGCCCTGGGACGCAACACCAGTCAAATTAAATCATTAAAGGAAAATCCATCTTTCCAGTGCATACACAGAAAGCGGCATCAGATCTGGCATTCACTGTATTTACAATTGCATAAATAAAGCTATGAGATCGTTACAATTATAATATATTATAAAATATAAAAATAATAGATCACAATACTGTAGTTTATAGCCTAGGCTACTATATTTTAATCAAATAAATGCAGTCTGGGGGAGCGCATGAGACTTATTTCAAAAACATAAAAAAATCCAACTGACACACACACACACACACACACACACACACACACACAAGTTTCAAGTTTTGAAAAAAATACAACAACAAACAGTAATATTGTAAAGTCTTATAACAATTGAATTTAAAATTATATTGGATTATGTAACTGTTCACAAAATTCAGGGTTCAATCGCTTTCTGTTGTTGCATTGAGACTCTGGTAGGGCTTTATTTTGAAATTCTAGTCAGCAAAATAGAGGGAAAACAAACAATATTGACAATATTGGTTATAAAATGTTACTCACCATGTTAATTTATTGTTAATTTGACTGTTTCGTTCCGTTCGCCTTACATACTTGATCATCGTGAGGTAAACATTACCTACGCCAATAGGAGGCGCTTAATAACAGTGACGTACGCCAATAGCAGCTGCAGAGCAGAAGCAATGTGGGAAATGCCGACTGTTTTAAGGAATAAACGCAGAATTTTTTGTTCTTATCGTGTTCAACACAATCTACACTCGATCGCGCGAGGATCTCCATCGTAAAAAATCGCAACTTGAATTTTTTTTTAGTTACCGTCGAAGTGAAAGACGGGTCCAGTCTGTGGTATAAATAGCTGCCGAGCGCCCTTTACTATTGTCGTTGAATGCGGACAGGCAGGAACTCACCCATTGATCGCTAGACGGATCGGCTGATCTGGCTGGGCATACTCCCATCGCAGCGCGACGATCTTTTTGCCTTTTTTTTAATACTACATTTAAATAGTCCAAGTAATGGATACTGTACAACAGTGGTCATATGTTTATTTTGTGTGACATGACACCTATTGGTGTTGCCTATGAACAGTATACACTGAATACACTGTGACAGAGGCAACAAAAAAAAAAATATAGAATAATAATAACAACAATAATGATTATGACCACGCATGCAAAACAGAGAGAGAGAAAAGACTACATTCTATAAGAATAATTACACAATACCCACTGTTACCAGTGTTATGATCCCAATTCATGTTCTAGGGGCAAAAGGGAAAGTCACTTTAAAGCAAAAAATGAACAGCGACAAACAAAAGTGAACCTATACTGAGTCCCAGCACACAAAACACAAAGTAAGATTTCCAATACATTTATTTACAATAAGTGATAAATACAGTGCAAAAAGAATCCTAAACAAACAGCTCCAAAAGAAAAAGAAATGAAGCGTGTTCTTCAGGAGCAGGTAAAGCCAAAACAAACAAAAGATCACTAGCCGGTAGATGGACAACCTAATTAACCTGACAACAATAAACAACACAACTCTTACCTTACTTCCTAACTAACAAAAAAACAAAACAAACAAACAAACAAACAAACAAAACAAAAAAAAAAAACAGGAGAAAAGAAAAATGGCACCCACTCCCTACTGCTCCAACACTCAACAATGGGCAAACAATTCAAAGCTGTACACTACAGCCACAAGACATTTAAGTTGACCTCGGTTTAAGCTTAACACATCAAAGCTGCCACTACAGCCGTAACAACACATTTAAGCTTCACATACACCAACAAGAGCAACACTCCAAGTCTGGTAACACAACAGTCTCAGGCTCTTGGGAGAAGAACTCTCTCCCAGTCTCTCTCTCCGGCTCTGCTTGAATACTGGATCCTCTTGCCATTGATGAGGAACAGCTGGTAGGTCCCATCACCTAGATGAGGACAGGGAGGAGCACAGGAAATTGGACAAAACATACAACAAAACTACAACTCCCAGCAGGCCGTTGGGTCCATTGGCAGCACACACACTCAATAAATCAATGAGTGACACTTACACATTATAAAACACAAATGCATACGCCCTGGGACGCAACACCAGTCAAATTAAATCATTAAAGGAAAATCCATCTTTCCAGTGCATACACAGAAAGCGGCATCAGATCTGGCATTCACTGTATTTACAATTGCATAAATAAAGCTATGAGATCGTTACAATTATAATATATTATAAAATATAAAAATAATAGATCACAATACTGTAGTTTATAGCCTAGGCTACTATATTTTAATCAAATAAATGCAGTCTGGGGGAGCGCATGAGACTTATTTCAAAAACATAAAAAAATCCAACTGACACACACACACACACACACACACACACACACACACACAAGTTTCAAGTTTTGAAAAAAATACAACAACAAACAGTAATATTGTAAAGTCTTATAACAATTGAATTTAAAATTATATTGGATTATGTAACTGTTCACAAAATTCAGGGTTCAATCGCTTTCTGTTGTTGCATTGAGACTCTGGTAGGGCTTTATTTTGAAATTCTAGTCAGCAAAATAGAGGGAAAACAAACAATATTGACAATATTGGTTATAAAATGTTACTCACCATGTTAATTTATTGTTAATTTGACTGTTTCGTTCCGTTCGCCTTACATACTTGATCATCGTGAGGTAAACATTACCTACGCCAATAGGAGGCGCTTAATAACAGTGACGTACGCCAATAGCAGCTGCAGAGCAGAAGCAATGTGGGAAATGCCGACTGTTTTAAGGAATAAACGCAGAATTTTTTGTTCTTATCGTGTTCAACACAATCTACACTCGATCGCGCGAGGATCTCCATCGTAAAAAATCGCAACTTGAATTTTTTTTTAGTTACCGTCGAAGTGAAAGACGGGTCCAGTCTGTGGTATAAATAGCTGCCGAGCGCCCTTTACTATTGTCGTTGAATGCGGACAGGCAGGAACTCACCCATTGATCGCTAGACGGATCGGCTGATCTGGCTGGGCATACTCCCATCGCAGCGCGACGATCTTTTTGCCTTTTTTTTAATACTACATTTAAATAGTCCAAGTAATGGATACTGTACAACAGTGGTCATATGTTTATTTTGTGTGACATGACACCTATTGGTGTTGCCTATGAACAGTATACACTGAATACACTGTGACAGAGGCAACAAAAAAAAAAATATAGAATAATAATAACAACAATAATGATTATGACCACGCATGCAAAACAGAGAGAGAGAAAAGACTACATTCTATAAGAATAATTACACAATACCCACTGTTACCAGTGTTATGATCCCAATTCATGTTCTAGGGGCAAAAGGGAAAGTCACTTTAAAGCAAAAAATGAACAGCGACAAACAAAAGTGAACCTATACTGAGTCCCAGCACACAAAACACAAAGTAAGATTTCCAATACATTTATTTACAATAAGTGATAAATACAGTGCAAAAAGAATCCTAAACAAACAGCTCCAAAAGAAAAAGAAATGAAGCGTGTTCTTCAGGAGCAGGTAAAGCCAAAACAAACAAAAGATCACTAGCCGGTAGATGGACAACCTAATTAACCTGACAACAATAAACAACACAACTCTTACCTTACTTCCTAACTAACAAAAAAACAAAACAAACAAACAAACAAACAAACAAAACAAAAAAAAAAAACAGGAGAAAAGAAAAATGGCACCCACTCCCTACTGCTCCAACACTCAACAATGGGCAAACAATTCAAAGCTGTACACTACAGCCACAAGACATTTAAGTTGACCTCGGTTTAAGCTTAACACATCAAAGCTGCCACTACAGCCGTAACAACACATTTAAGCTTCACATACACCAACAAGAGCAACACTCCAAGTCTGGTAACACAACAGTCTCAGGCTCTTGGGAGAAGAACTCTCTCCCAGTCTCTCTCTCCGGCTCTGCTTGAATACTGGATCCTCTTGCCATTGATGAGGAACAGCTGGTAGGTCCCATCACCTAGATGAGGACAGGGAGGAGCACAGGAAATTGGACAAAACATACAACAAAACTACAACTCCCAGCAGGCCGTTGGGTCCATTGGCAGCACACACACTCAATAAATCAATGAGTGACACTTACACATTATAAAACACAAATGCATACGCCCTGGGACGCAACACCAGTCAAATTAAATCATTAAAGGAAAATCCATCTTTCCAGTGCATACACAGAAAGCGGCATCAGATCTGGCATTCACTGTATTTACAATTGCATAAATAAAGCTATGAGATCGTTACAATTATAATATATTATAAAATATAAAAATAATAGATCACAATACTGTAGTTTATAGCCTAGGCTACTATATTTTAATCAAATAAATGCAGTCTGGGGGAGCGCATGAGACTTATTTCAAAAACATAAAAAAATCCAACTGACACACACACACACACACACACACACACACACACAAGTTTCAAGTTTTGAAAAAAATACAACAACAAACAGTAATATTGTAAAGTCTTATAACAATTGAATTTAAAATTATATTGGATTATGTAACTGTTCACAAAATTCAGGGTTCAATCGCTTTCTGTTGTTGCATTGAGACTCTGGTAGGGCTTTATTTTGAAATTCTAGTCAGCAAAATAGAGGGAAAACAAACAATATTGACAATATTGGTTATAAAATGTTACTCACCATGTTAATTTATTGTTAATTTGACTGTTTCGTTCCGTTCGCCTTACATACTTGATCATCGTGAGGTAAACATTACCTACGCCAATAGGAGGCGCTTAATAACAGTGACGTACGCCAATAGCAGCTGCAGAGCAGAAGCAATGTGGGAAATGCCGACTGTTTTAAGGAATAAACGCAGAATTTTTTGTTCTTATCGTGTTCAACACAATCTACACTCGATCGCGCGAGGATCTCCATCGTAAAAAATCGCAACTTGAATTTTTTTTTAGTTACCGTCGAAGTGAAAGACGGGTCCAGTCTGTGGTATAAATAGCTGCCGAGCGCCCTTTACTATTGTCGTTGAATGCGGACAGGCAGGAACTCACCCATTGATCGCTAGACGGATCGGCTGATCTGGCTGGGCATACTCCCATCGCAGCGCGACGATCTTTTTGCCTTTTTTTTAATACTACATTTAAATAGTCCAAGTAATGGATACTGTACAACAGTGGTCATATGTTTATTTTGTGTGACATGACACCTATTGGTGTTGCCTATGAACAGTATACACTGAATACACTGTGACAGAGGCAACAAAAAAAAAAATATAGAATAATAATAACAACAATAATGATTATGACCACGCATGCAAAACAGAGAGAGAGAAAAGACTACATTCTATAAGAATAATTACACAATACCCACTGTTACCAGTGTTATGATCCCAATTCATGTTCTAGGGGCAAAAGGGAAAGTCACTTTAAAGCAAAAAATGAACAGCGACAAACAAAAGTGAACCTATACTGAGTCCCAGCACACAAAACACAAAGTAAGATTTCCAATACATTTATTTACAATAAGTGATAAATACAGTGCAAAAAGAATCCTAAACAAACAGCTCCAAAAGAAAAAGAAATGAAGCGTGTTCTTCAGGAGCAGGTAAAGCCAAAACAAACAAAAGATCACTAGCCGGTAGATGGACAACCTAATTAACCTGACAACAATAAACAACACAACTCTTACCTTACTTCCTAACTAACAAAAAAACAAAACAAACAAACAAACAAACAAACAAACAAACAAACAAACAAACAAAACAAAAAAAAAAAACAGGAGAAAAGAAAAATGGCACCCACTCCCTACTGCTCCAACACTCAACAATGGGCAAACAATTCAAAGCTGTACACTACAGCCACAAGACATTTAAGTTGACCTCGGTTTAAGCTTAACACATCAAAGCTGCCACTACAGCCGTAACAACACATTTAAGCTTCACATACACCAACAAGAGCAACACTCCAAGTCTGGTAACACAACAGTCTCAGGCTCTTGGGAGAAGAACTCTCTCCCAGTCTCTCTCTCCGGCTCTGCTTGAATACTGGATCCTCTTGCCATTGATGAGGAACAGCTGGTAGGTCCCATCACCTAGATGAGGACAGGGAGGAGCACAGGAAATTGGACAAAACATACAACAAAACTACAACTCCCAGCAGGCCGTTGGGTCCATTGGCAGCACACACACTCAATAAATCAATGAGTGACACTTACACATTATAAAACACAAATGCATACGCCCTGGGACGCAACACCAGTCAAATTAAATCATTAAAGGAAAATCCATCTTTCCAGTGCATACACAGAAAGCGGCATCAGATCTGGCATTCACTGTATTTACAATTGCATAAATAAAGCTATGAGATCGTTACAATTATAATATATTATAAAATATAAAAATAATAGATCACAATACTGTAGTTTATAGCCTAGGCTACTATATTTTAATCAAATAAATGCAGTCTGGGGGAGCGCATGAGACTTATTTCAAAAACATAAAAAACCAACTGACACACACACACACACACACACACACACACACACACAAGTTTCAAGTTTTGAAAAAAATACAACAACAAACAGTAATATTGTAAAGTCTTATAACAATTGAATTTAAAATTATATTGGATTATGTAACTGTTCACAAAATTCAGGGTTCAATCGCTTTCTGTTGTTGCATTGAGACTCTGGTAGGGCTTTATTTTGAAATTCTAGTCAGCAAAATAGAGGGAAAACAAACAATATTGACAATATTGGTTATAAAATGTTACTCACCATGTTAATTTATTGTTAATTTGACTGTTTCGTTCCGTTCGCCTTACATACTTGATCATCGTGAGGTAAACATTACCTACGCCAATAGGAGGCGCTTAATAACAGTGACGTACGCCAATAGCAGCTGCAGAGCAGAAGCAATGTGGGAAATGCCGACTGTTTTAAGGAATAAACGCAGAATTTTTTGTTCTTATCGTGTTCAACACAATCTACACTCGATCGCGCGAGGATCTCCATCGTAAAAAATCGCAACTTGAATTTTTTTTTAGTTACCGTCGAAGTGAAAGACGGGTCCAGTCTGTGGTATAAATAGCTGCCGAGCGCCCTTTACTATTGTCGTTGAATGCGGACAGGCAGGAACTCACCCATTGATCGCTAGACGGATCGGCTGATCTGGCTGGGCATACTCCCATCGCAGCGCGACGATCTTTTTGCCTTTTTTTTAATACTACATTTAAATAGTCCAAGTAATGGATACTGTACAACAGTGGTCATATGTTTATTTTGTGTGACATGACACCTATTGGTGTTGCCTATGAACAGTATACACTGAATACACTGTGACAGAGGCAACAAAAAAAAAAATATAGAATAATAATAACAACAATAATGATTATGACCACGCATGCAAAACAGAGAGAGAGAAAAGACTACATTCTATAAGAATAATTACACAATACCCACTGTTACCAGTGTTATGATCCCAATTCATGTTCTAGGGGCAAAAGGGAAAGTCACTTTAAAGCAAAAAATGAACAGCGACAAACAAAAGTGAACCTATACTGAGTCCCAGCACACAAAACACAAAGTAAGATTTCCAATACATTTATTTACAATAAGTGATAAATACAGTGCAAAAAGAATCCTAAACAAACAGCTCCAAAAGAAAAAGAAATGAAGCGTGTTCTTCAGGAGCAGGTAAAGCCAAAACAAACAAAAGATCACTAGCCGGTAGATGGACAACCTAATTAACCTGACAACAATAAACAACACAACTCTTACCTTACTTCCTAACTAACAAAAAAACAAAACAAACAAACAAACAAACAAACAAACAAACAAACAAAACAAAAAAAAAAAACAGGAGAAAAGAAAAATGGCACCCACTCCCTACTGCTCCAACACTCAACAATGGGCAAACAATTCAAAGCTGTACACTACAGCCACAAGACATTTAAGTTGACCTCGGTTTAAGCTTAACACATCAAAGCTGCCACTACAGCCGTAACAACACATTTAAGCTTCACATACACCAACAAGAGCAACACTCCAAGTCTGGTAACACAACAGTCTCAGGCTCTTGGGAGAAGAACTCTCTCCCAGTCTCTCTCTCCGGCTCTGCTTGAATACTGGATCCTCTTGCCATTGATGAGGAACAGCTGGTAGGTCCCATCACCTAGATGAGGACAGGGAGGAGCACAGGAAATTGGACAAAACATACAACAAAACTACAACTCCCAGCAGGCCGTTGGGTCCATTGGCAGCACACACACTCAATAAATCAATGAGTGACACTTACACATTATAAAACACAAATGCATACGCCCTGGGACGCAACACCAGTCAAATTAAATCATTAAAGGAAAATCCATCTTTCCAGTGCATACACAGAAAGCGGCATCAGATCTGGCATTCACTGTATTTACAATTGCATAAATAAAGCTATGAGATCGTTACAATTATAATATATTATAAAATATAAAAATAATAGATCACAATACTGTAGTTTATAGCCTAGGCTACTATATTTTAATCAAATAAATGCAGTCTGGGGGAGCGCATGAGACTTATTTCAAAAACATAAAAAAATCCAACTGACACACACACACACACACACACACACACACACACAAGTTTCAAGTTTTGAAAAAAATACAACAACAAACAGTAATATTGTAAAGTCTTATAACAATTGAATTTAAAATTATATTGGATTATGTAACTGTTCACAAAATTCAGGGTTCAATCGCTTTCTGTTGTTGCATTGAGACTCTGGTAGGGCTTTATTTTGAAATTCTAGTCAGCAAAATAGAGGGAAAACAAACAATATTGACAATATTGGTTATAAAATGTTACTCACCATGTTAATTTATTGTTAATTTGACTGTTTCGTTCCGTTCGCCTTACATACTTGATCATCGTGAGGTAAACATTACCTACGCCAATAGGAGGCGCTTAATAACAGTGACGTACGCCAATAGCAGCTGCAGAGCAGAAGCAATGTGGGAAATGCCGACTGTTTTAAGGAATAAACGCAGAATTTTTTGTTCTTATCGTGTTCAACACAATCTACACTCGATCGCGCGAGGATCTCCATCGTAAAAAATCGCAACTTGAATTTTTTTTTAGTTACCGTCGAAGTGAAAGACGGGTCCAGTCTGTGGTATAAATAGCTGCCGAGCGCCCTTTACTATTGTCGTTGAATGCGGACAGGCAGGAACTCACCCATTGATCGCTAGACGGATCGGCTGATCTGGCTGGGCATACTCCCATCGCAGCGCGACGATCTTTTTGCCTTTTTTTTAATACTACATTTAAATAGTCCAAGTAATGGATACTGTACAACAGTGGTCATATGTTTATTTTGTGTGACATGACACCTATTGGTGTTGCCTATGAACAGTATACACTGAATACACTGTGACAGAGGCAACAAAAAAAAAAATATAGAATAATAATAACAACAATAATGATTATGACCACGCATGCAAAACAGAGAGAGAGAAAAGACTACATTCTATAAGAATAATTACACAATACCCACTGTTACCAGTGTTATGATCCCAATTCATGTTCTAGGGGCAAAAGGGAAAGTCACTTTAAAGCAAAAAATGAACAGCGACAAACAAAAGTGAACCTATACTGAGTCCCAGCACACAAAACACAAAGTAAGATTTCCAATACATTTATTTACAATAAGTGATAAATACAGTGCAAAAAGAATCCTAAACAAACAGCTCCAAAAGAAAAAGAAATGAAGCGTGTTCTTCAGGAGCAGGTAAAGCCAAAACAAACAAAAGATCACTAGCCGGTAGATGGACAACCTAATTAACCTGACAACAATAAACAACACAACTCTTACCTTACTTCCTAACTAACAAAAAAACAAAACAAACAAACAAACAAACAAACAAAACAAAAAAAAAAAACAGGAGAAAAGAAAAATGGCACCCACTCCCTACTGCTCCAACACTCAACAATGGGCAAACAATTCAAAGCTGTACACTACAGCCACAAGACATTTAAGTTGACCTCGGTTTAAGCTTAACACATCAAAGCTGCCACTACAGCCGTAACAACACATTTAAGCTTCACATACACCAACAAGAGCAACACTCCAAGTCTGGTAACACAACAGTCTCAGGCTCTTGGGAGAAGAACTCTCTCCCAGTCTCTCTCTCCGGCTCTGCTTGAATACTGGATCCTCTTGCCATTGATGAGGAACAGCTGGTAGGTCCCATCACCTAGATGAGGACAGGGAGGAGCACAGGAAATTGGACAAAACATACAACAAAACTACAACTCCCAGCAGGCCGTTGGGTCCATTGGCAGCACACACACTCAATAAATCAATGAGTGACACTTACACATTATAAAACACAAATGCATACGCCCTGGGACGCAACACCAGTCAAATTAAATCATTAAAGGAAAATCCATCTTTCCAGTGCATACACAGAAAGCGGCATCAGATCTGGCATTCACTGTATTTACAATTGCATAAATAAAGCTATGAGATCGTTACAATTATAATATATTATAAAATATAAAAATAATAGATCACAATACTGTAGTTTATAGCCTAGGCTACTATATTTTAATCAAATAAATGCAGTCTGGGGGAGCGCATGAGACTTATTTCAAAAACATAAAAAAATCCAACTGACACACACACACACACACACACACACACACACACAAGTTTCAAGTTTTGAAAAAAATACAACAACAAACAGTAATATTGTAAAGTCTTATAACAATTGAATTTAAAATTATATTGGATTATGTAACTGTTCACAAAATTCAGGGTTCAATCGCTTTCTGTTGTTGCATTGAGACTCTGGTAGGGCTTTATTTTGAAATTCTAGTCAGCAAAATAGAGGGAAAACAAACAATATTGACAATATTGGTTATAAAATGTTACTCACCATGTTAATTTATTGTTAATTTGACTGTTTCGTTCCGTTCGCCTTACATACTTGATCATCGTGAGGTAAACATTACCTACGCCAATAGGAGGCGCTTAATAACAGTGACGTACGCCAATAGCAGCTGCAGAGCAGAAGCAATGTGGGAAATGCCGACTGTTTTAAGGAATAAACGCAGAATTTTTTGTTCTTATCGTGTTCAACACAATCTACACTCGATCGCGCGAGGATCTCCATCGTAAAAAATCGCAACTTGAATTTTTTTTTAGTTACCGTCGAAGTGAAAGACGGGTCCAGTCTGTGGTATAAATAGCTGCCGAGCGCCCTTTACTATTGTCGTTGAATGCGGACAGGCAGGAACTCACCCATTGATCGCTAGACGGATCGGCTGATCTGGCTGGGCATACTCCCATCGCAGCGCGACGATCTTTTTGCCTTTTTTTTAATACTACATTTAAATAGTCCAAGTAATGGATACTGTACAACAGTGGTCATATGTTTATTTTGTGTGACATGACACCTATTGGTGTTGCCTATGAACAGTATACACTGAATACACTGTGACAGAGGCAACAAAAAAAAAAATATAGAATAATAATAACAACAATAATGATTATGACCACGCATGCAAAACAGAGAGAGAGAAAAGACTACATTCTATAAGAATAATTACACAATACCCACTGTTACCAGTGTTATGATCCCAATTCATGTTCTAGGGGCAAAAGGGAAAGTCACTTTAAAGCAAAAAATGAACAGCGACAAACAAAAGTGAACCTATACTGAGTCCCAGCACACAAAACACAAAGTAAGATTTCCAATACATTTATTTACAATAAGTGATAAATACAGTGCAAAAAGAATCCTAAACAAACAGCTCCAAAAGAAAAAGAAATGAAGCGTGTTCTTCAGGAGCAGGTAAAGCCAAAACAAACAAAAGATCACTAGCCGGTAGATGGACAACCTAATTAACCTGACAACAATAAACAACACAACTCTTACCTTACTTCCTAACTAACAAAAAAACAAAACAAACAAACAAACAAACAAACAAACAAACAAAACAAAAAAAAAAAACAGGAGAAAAGAAAAATGGCACCCACTCCCTACTGCTCCAACACTCAACAATGGGCAAACAATTCAAAGCTGTACACTACAGCCACAAGACATTTAAGTTGACCTCGGTTTAAGCTTAACACATCAAAGCTGCCACTACAGCCGTAACAACACATTTAAGCTTCACATACACCAACAAGAGCAACACTCCAAGTCTGGTAACACAACAGTCTCAGGCTCTTGGGAGAAGAACTCTCTCCCAGTCTCTCTCTCCGGCTCTGCTTGAATACTGGATCCTCTTGCCATTGATGAGGAACAGCTGGTAGGTCCCATCACCTAGATGAGGACAGGGAGGAGCACAGGAAATTGGACAAAACATACAACAAAACTACAACTCCCAGCAGGCCGTTGGGTCCATTGGCAGCACACACACTCAATAAATCAATGAGTGACACTTACACATTATAAAACACAAATGCATACGCCCTGGGACGCAACACCAGTCAAATTAAATCATTAAAGGAAAATCCATCTTTCCAGTGCATACACAGAAAGCGGCATCAGATCTGGCATTCACTGTATTTACAATTGCATAAATAAAGCTATGAGATCGTTACAATTATAATATATTATAAAATATAAAAATAATAGATCACAATACTGTAGTTTATAGCCTAGGCTACTATATTTTAATCAAATAAATGCAGTCTGGGGGAGCGCATGAGACTTATTTCAAAAACATAAAAAAATCCAACTGACACACACACACACACACACACACACACACACAAGTTTCAAGTTTTGAAAAAAATACAACAACAAACAGTAATATTGTAAAGTCTTATAACAATTGAATTTAAAATTATATTGGATTATGTAACTGTTCACAAAATTCAGGGTTCAATCGCTTTCTGTTGTTGCATTGAGACTCTGGTAGGGCTTTATTTTGAAATTCTAGTCAGCAAAATAGAGGGAAAACAAACAATATTGACAATATTGGTTATAAAATGTTACTCACCATGTTAATTTATTGTTAATTTGACTGTTTCGTTCCGTTCGCCTTACATACTTGATCATCGTGAGGTAAACATTACCTACGCCAATAGGAGGCGCTTAATAACAGTGACGTACGCCAATAGCAGCTGCAGAGCAGAAGCAATGTGGGAAATGCCGACTGTTTTAAGGAATAAACGCAGAATTTTTTGTTCTTATCGTGTTCAACACAATCTACACTCGATCGCGCGAGGATCTCCATCGTAAAAAATCGCAACTTGAATTTTTTTTTAGTTACCGTCGAAGTGAAAGACGGGTCCAGTCTGTGGTATAAATAGCTGCCGAGCGCCCTTTACTATTGTCGTTGAATGCGGACAGGCAGGAACTCACCCATTGATCGCTAGACGGATCGGCTGATCTGGCTGGGCATACTCCCATCGCAGCGCGACGATCTTTTTGCCTTTTTTTTAATACTACATTTAAATAGTCCAAGTAATGGATACTGTACAACAGTGGTCATATGTTTATTTTGTGTGACATGACACCTATTGGTGTTGCCTATGAACAGTATACACTGAATACACTGTGACAGAGGCAAAAAAAAAAATATATAGAATAATAATAACAACAATAATGATTATGACCACGCATGCAAAACAGAGAGAGAGAAAAGACTACATTCTATAAGAATAATTACACAATACCCACTGTTACCAGTGTTATGATCCCAATTCATGTTCTAGGGGCAAAAGGGAAAGTCACTTTAAAGCAAAAAATGAACAGCGACAAACAAAAGTGAACCTATACTGAGTCCCAGCACACAAAACACAAAGTAAGATTTCCAATACATTTATTTACAATAAGTGATAAATACAGTGCAAAAAGAATCCTAAACAAACAGCTCCAAAAGAAAAAGAAATGAAGCGTGTTCTTCAGGAGCAGGTAAAGCCAAAACAAACAAAAGATCACTAGCCGGTAGATGGACAACCTAATTAACCTACAACAATAAACAACACAACTCTTACCTTACTTCCTAACTAACAAAAAAACAAAACAAACAAACAAACAAACAAACAAACAAACAAACAAAACAAAAAAAAAAAACAGGAGAAAAGAAAAATGGCACCCACTCCCTACTGCTCCAACACTCAACAATGGGCAAACAATTCAAAGCTGTACACTACAGCCACAAGACATTTAAGTTGACCTCGGTTTAAGCTTAACACATCAAAGCTGCCACTACAGCCGTAACAACACATTTAAGCTTCACATACACCAACAAGAGCAACACTCCAAGTCTGGTAACACAACAGTCTCAGGCTCTTGGGAGAAGAACTCTCTCCCAGTCTCTCTCTCCGGCTCTGCTTGAATACTGGATCCTCTTGCCATTGATGAGGAACAGCTGGTAGGTCCCATCACCTAGATGAGGACAGGGAGGAGCACAGGAAATTGGACAAAACATACAACAAAACTACAACTCCCAGCAGGCCGTTGGGTCCATTGGCAGCACACACACTCAATAAATCAATGAGTGACACTTACACATTATAAAACACAAATGCATACGCCCTGGGACGCAACACCAGTCAAATTAAATCATTAAAGGAAAATCCATCTTTCCAGTGCATACACAGAAAGCGGCATCAGATCTGGCATTCACTGTATTTACAATTGCATAAATAAAGCTATGAGATCGTTACAATTATAATATATTATAAAATATAAAAATAATAGATCACAATACTGTAGTTTATAGCCTAGGCTACTATATTTTAATCAAATAAATGCAGTCTGGGGGAGCGCATGAGACTTATTTCAAAAACATAAAAAAATCCAACTGACACACACACACACACACACACACACACACACACACAAGTTTCAAGTTTTGAAAAAAATACAACAACAAACAGTAATATTGTAAAGTCTTATAACAATTGAATTTAAAATTATATTGGATTATGTAACTGTTCACAAAATTCAGGGTTCAATCGCTTTCTGTTGTTGCATTGAGACTCTGGTAGGGCTTTATTTTGAAATTCTAGTCAGCAAAATAGAGGGAAAACAAACAATATTGACAATATTGGTTATAAAATGTTACTCACCATGTTAATTTATTGTTAATTTGACTGTTTCGTTCCGTTCGCCTTACATACTTGATCATCGTGAGGTAAACATTACCTACGCCAATAGGAGGCGCTTAATAACAGTGACGTACGCCAATAGCAGCTGCAGAGCAGAAGCAATGTGGGAAATGCCGACTGTTTTAAGGAATAAACGCAGAATTTTTTGTTCTTATCGTGTTCAACACAATCTACACTCGATCGCGCGAGGATCTCCATCGTAAAAAATCGCAACTTGAATTTTTTTTTAGTTACCGTCGAAGTGAAAGACGGGTCCAGTCTGTGGTATAAATAGCTGCCGAGCGCCCTTTACTATTGTCGTTGAATGCGGACAGGCAGGAACTCACCCATTGATCGCTAGACGGATCGGCTGATCTGGCTGGGCATACTCCCATCGCAGCGCGACGATCTTTTTGCCTTTTTTTTAATACTACATTTAAATAGTCCAAGTAATGGATACTGTACAACAGTGGTCATATGTTTATTTTGTGTGACATGACACCTATTGGTGTTGCCTATGAACAGTATACACTGAATACACTGTGACAGAGGCAACAAAAAAAAAAATATAGAATAATAATAACAACAATAATGATTATGACCACGCATGCAAAACAGAGAGAGAGAAAAGACTACATTCTATAAGAATAATTACACAATACCCACTGTTACCAGTGTTATGATCCCAATTCATGTTCTAGGGGCAAAAGGGAAAGTCACTTTAAAGCAAAAAATGAACAGCGACAAACAAAAGTGAACCTATACTGAGTCCCAGCACACAAAACACAAAGTAAGATTTCCAATACATTTATTTACAATAAGTGATAAATACAGTGCAAAAAGAATCCTAAACAAACAGCTCCAAAAGAAAAAGAAATGAAGCGTGTTCTTCAGGAGCAGGTAAAGCCAAAACAAACAAAAGATCACTAGCCGGTAGATGGACAACCTAATTAACCTACAACAATAAACAACACAACTCTTACCTTACTTCCTAACTAACAAAAAAACAAAACAAACAAACAAACAAACAAACAAACAAAACAAAAAAAAAAAACAGGAGAAAAGAAAAATGGCACCCACTCCCTACTGCTCCAACACTCAACAATGGGCAAACAATTCAAAGCTGTACACTACAGCCACAAGACATTTAAGTTGACCTCGGTTTAAGCTTAACACATCAAAGCTGCCACTACAGCCGTAACAACACATTTAAGCTTCACATACACCAACAAGAGCAACACTCCAAGTCTGGTAACACAACAGTCTCAGGCTCTTGGGAGAAGAACTCTCTCCCAGTCTCTCTCTCCGGCTCTGCTTGAATACTGGATCCTCTTGCCATTGATGAGGAACAGCTGGTAGGTCCCATCACCTAGATGAGGACAGGGAGGAGCACAGGAAATTGGACAAAACATACAACAAAACTACAACTCCCAGCAGGCCGTTGGGTCCATTGGCAGCACACACACTCAATAAATCAATGAGTGACACTTACACATTATAAAACACAAATGCATACGCCCTGGGACGCAACACCAGTCAAATTAAATCATTAAAGGAAAATCCATCTTTCCAGTGCATACACAGAAAGCGGCATCAGATCTGGCATTCACTGTATTTACAATTGCATAAATAAAGCTATGAGATCGTTACAATTATAATATATTATAAAATATAAAAATAATAGATCACAATACTGTAGTTTATAGCCTAGGCTACTATATTTTAATCAAATAAATGCAGTCTGGGGGAGCGCATGAGACTTATTTCAAAAACATAAAAAAATCCAACTGACACACACACACACACACACACACACACACACACACACACAAGTTTCAAGTTTTGAAAAAAATACAACAACAAACAGTAATATTGTAAAGTCTTATAACAATTGAATTTAAAATTATATTGGATTATGTAACTGTTCACAAAATTCAGGGTTCAATCGCTTTCTGTTGTTGCATTGAGACTCTGGTAGGGCTTTATTTTGAAATTCTAGTCAGCAAAATAGAGGGAAAACAAACAATATTGACAATATTGGTTATAAAATGTTACTCACCATGTTAATTTATTGTTAATTTGACTGTTTCGTTCCGTTCGCCTTACATACTTGATCATCGTGAGGTAAACATTACCTACGCCAATAGGAGGCGCTTAATAACAGTGACGTACGCCAATAGCAGCTGCAGAGCAGAAGCAATGTGGGAAATGCCGACTGTTTTAAGGAATAAACGCAGAATTTTTTGTTCTTATCGTGTTCAACACAATCTACACTCGATCGCGCGAGGATCTCCATCGTAAAAAATCGCAACTTGAATTTTTTTTTAGTTACCGTCGAAGTGAAAGACGGGTCCAGTCTGTGGTATAAATAGCTGCCGAGCACCCTTTACTATTGTCGTTGAATGCGGACAGGCAGGAACTCACCCATTGATCGCTAGACGGATCGGCTGATCTGGCTGGGCATACTCCCATCGCAGCGCGACGATCTTTTTGCCTTTTTTTTAATACTACATTTAAATAGTCCAAGTAATGGATACTGTACAACAGTGGTCATATGTTTATTTTGTGTGACATGACACCTATTGGTGTTGCCTATGAACAGTATACACTGAATACACTGTGACAGAGGCAAAAAAAAAAATATATAGAATAATAATAACAACAATAATGATTATGACCACGCATGCAAAACAGAGAGAGAGAAAAGACTACATTCTATAAGAATAATTACACAATACCCACTGTTACCAGTGTTATGATCCCAATTCATGTTCTAGGGGCAAAAGGGAAAGTCACTTTAAAGCAAAAAATGAACAGCGACAAACAAAAGTGAACCTATACTGAGTCCCAGCACACAAAACACAAAGTAAGATTTCCAATACATTTATTTACAATAAGTGATAAATACAGTGCAAAAAGAATCCTAAACAAACAGCTCCAAAAGAAAAAGAAATGAAGCGTGTTCTTCAGGAGCAGGTAAAGCCAAAACAAACAAAAGATCACTAGCCGGTAGATGGACAACCTAATTAACCTACAACAATAAACAACACAACTCTTACCTTACTTCCTAACTAACAAAAAAACAAAACAAACAAACAAACAAACAAACAAACAAACAAAACAAAAAAAAAAAACAGGAGAAAAGAAAAATGGCACCCACTCCCTACTGCTCCAACACTCAACAATGGGCAAACAATTCAAAGCTGTACACTACAGCCACAAGACATTTAAGTTGACCTCGGTTTAAGCTTAACACATCAAAGCTGCCACTACAGCCGTAACAACACATTTAAGCTTCACATACACCAACAAGAGCAACACTCCAAGTCTGGTAACACAACAGTCTCAGGCTCTTGGGAGAAGAACTCTCTCCCAGTCTCTCTCTCCGGCTCTGCTTGAATACTGGATCCTCTTGCCATTGATGAGGAACAGCTGGTAGGTCCCATCACCTAGATGAGGACAGGGAGGAGCACAGGAAATTGGACAAAACATACAACAAAACTACAACTCCCAGCAGGCCGTTGGGTCCATTGGCAGCACACACACTCAATAAATCAATGAGTGACACTTACACATTATAAAACACAAATGCATACGCCCTGGGACGCAACACCAGTCAAATTAAATCATTAAAGGAAAATCCATCTTTCCAGTGCATACACAGAAAGCGGCATCAGATCTGGCATTCACTGTATTTACAATTGCATAAATAAAGCTATGAGATCGTTACAATTATAATATATTATAAAATATAAAAATAATAGATCACAATACTGTAGTTTATAGCCTAGGCTACTATATTTTAATCAAATAAATGCAGTCTGGGGGAGCGCATGAGACTTATTTCAAAAACATAAAAAAATCCAACTGACACACACACACACACACACACACACACACACACACACACAAGTTTCAAGTTTTGAAAAAAATACAACAACAAACAGTAATATTGTAAAGTCTTATAACAATTGAATTTAAAATTATATTGGATTATGTAACTGTTCACAAAATTCAGGGTTCAATCGCTTTCTGTTGTTGCATTGAGACTCTGGTAGGGCTTTATTTTGAAATTCTAGTCAGCAAAATAGAGGGAAAACAAACAATATTGACAATATTGGTTATAAAATGTTACTCACCATGTTAATTTATTGTTAATTTGACTGTTTCGTTCCGTTCGCCTTACATACTTGATCATCGTGAGGTAAACATTACCTACGCCAATAGGAGGCGCTTAATAACAGTGACGTACGCCAATAGCAGCTGCAGAGCAGAAGCAATGTGGGAAATGCCGACTGTTTTAAGGAATAAACGCAGAATTTTTTGTTCTTATCGTGTTCAACACAATCTACACTCGATCGCGCGAGGATCTCCATCGTAAAAAATCGCAACTTGAATTTTTTTTTAGTTACCGTCGAAGTGAAAGACGGGTCCAGTCTGTGGTATAAATAGCTGCCGAGCGCCCTTTACTATTGTCGTTGAATGCGGACAGGCAGGAACTCACCCATTGATCGCTAGACGGATCGGCTGATCTGGCTGGGCATACTCCCATCGCAGCGCGACGATCTTTTTGCCTTTTTTTTAATACTACATTTAAATAGTCCAAGTAATGGATACTGTACAACAGTGGTCATATGTTTATTTTGTGTGACATGACACCTATTGGTGTTGCCTATGAACAGTATACACTGAATACACTGTGACAGAGGCAAAAAAAAAAATATATAGAATAATAATAACAACAATAATGATTATGACCACGCATGCAAAACAGAGAGAGAGAAAAGACTACATTCTATAAGAATAATTACACAATACCCACTGTTACCAGTGTTATGATCCCAATTCATGTTCTAGGGGCAAAAGGGAAAGTCACTTTAAAGCAAAAAATGAACAGCGACAAACAAAAGTGAACCTATACTGAGTCCCAGCACACAAAACACAAAGTAAGATTTCCAATACATTTATTTACAATAAGTGATAAATACAGTGCAAAAAGAATCCTAAACAAACAGCTCCAAAAGAAAAAGAAATGAAGCGTGTTCTTCAGGAGCAGGTAAAGCCAAAACAAACAAAAGATCACTAGCCGGTAGATGGACAACCTAATTAACCTACAACAATAAACAACACAACTCTTACCTTACTTCCTAACTAACAAAAAAACAAAACAAACAAACAAACAAACAAACAAACAAACAAAACAAAAAAAAAAACAGGAGAAAAGAAAAATGGCACCCACTCCCTACTGCTCCAACACTCAACAATGGGCAAACAATTCAAAGCTGTACACTACAGCCACAAGACATTTAAGTTGACCTCGGTTTAAGCTTAACACATCAAAGCTGCCACTACAGCCGTAACAACACATTTAAGCTTCACATACACCAACAAGAGCAACACTCCAAGTCTGGTAACACAACAGTCTCAGGCTCTTGGGAGAAGAACTCTCTCCCAGTCTCTCTCTCCGGCTCTGCTTGAATACTGGATCCTCTTGCCATTGATGAGGAACAGCTGGTAGGTCCCATCACCTAGATGAGGACAGGGAGGAGCACAGGAAATTGGACAAAACATACAACAAAACTACAACTCCCAGCAGGCCGTTGGGTCCATTGGCAGCACACACACTCAATAAATCAATGAGTGACACTTACACATTATAAAACACAAATGCATACGCCCTGGGACGCAACACCAGTCAAATTAAATCATTAAAGGAAAATCCATCTTTCCAGTGCATACACAGAAAGCGGCATCAGATCTGGCATTCACTGTATTTACAATTGCATAAATAAAGCTATGAGATCGTTACAATTATAATATATTATAAAATATAAAAATAATAGATCACAATACTGTAGTTTATAGCCTAGGCTACTATATTTTAATCAAATAAATGCAGTCTGGGGGAGCGCATGAGACTTATTTCAAAAACATAAAAAAATCCAACTGACACACACACACACACACACACACACACACACAAGTTTCAAGTTTTGAAAAAAATACAACAACAAACAGTAATATTGTAAAGTCTTATAACAATTGAATTTAAAATTATATTGGATTATGTAACTGTTCACAAAATTCAGGGTTCAATCGCTTTCTGTTGTTGCATTGAGACTCTGGTAGGGCTTTATTTTGAAATTCTAGTCAGCAAAATAGAGGGAAAACAAACAATATTGACAATATTGGTTATAAAATGTTACTCACCATGTTAATTTATTGTTAATTTGACTGTTTCGTTCCGTTCGCCTTACATACTTGATCATCGTGAGGTAAACATTACCTACGCCAATAGGAGGCGCTTAATAACAGTGACGTACGCCAATAGCAGCTGCAGAGCAGAAGCAATGTGGGAAATGCCGACTGTTTTAAGGAATAAACGCAGAATTTTTTGTTCTTATCGTGTTCAACACAATCTACACTCGATCGCGCGAGGATCTCCATCGTAAAAAATCGCAACTTGAATTTTTTTTTAGTTACCGTCGAAGTGAAAGACGGGTCCAGTCTGTGGTATAAATAGCTGCCGAGCGCCCTTTACTATTGTCGTTGAATGCGGACAGGCAGGAACTCACCCATTGATCGCTAGACGGATCGGCTGATCTGGCTGGGCATACTCCCATCGCAGCGCGACGATCTTTTTGCCTTTTTTTTAATACTACATTTAAATAGTCCAAGTAATGGATACTGTACAACAGTGGTCATATGTTTATTTTGTGTGACATGACACCTATTGGTGTTGCCTATGAACAGTATACACTGAATACACTGTGACAGAGGCAAAAAAAAAAAAAATATAGAATAATAATAACAACAATAATGATTATGACC
This sequence comes from Leuciscus leuciscus, assembly GCF_965113295.1. NCBI lineage: Eukaryota > Metazoa > Chordata > Actinopteri > Cypriniformes > Leuciscidae > Leuciscus > Leuciscus leuciscus. The sequence goes on from NC_138725.1 coordinate 6,028,799, forward strand.
ACGCATGCAAAACAGAGAGAGAGAAAAGACTACATTCTATAAGAATAATTACACAATACCCACTGTTACCAGTGTTATGATCCCAATTCATGTTCTAGGGGCAAAAGGGAAAGTCACTTTAAAGCAAAAAATGAACAGCGACAAACAAAAGTGAACCTATACTGAGTCCCAGCACACAAAACACAAAGTAAGATTTCCAATACATTTATTTACAATAAGTGATAAATACAGTGCAAAAAGAATCCTAAACAAACAGCTCCAAAAGAAAAAGAAATGAAGCGTGTTCTTCAGGAGCAGGTAAAGCCAAAACAAACAAAAGATCACTAGCCGGTAGATGGACAACCTAATTAACCTACAACAATAAACAACACAACTCTTACCTTACTTCCTAACTAACAAAAAAACAAAACAAACAAACAAACAAACAAACAAACAAACAAAACAAAAAAAAAAAACAGGAGAAAAGAAAAATGGCACCCACTCCCTACTGCTCCAACACTCAACAATGGGCAAACAATTCAAAGCTGTACACTACAGCCACAAGACATTTAAGTTGACCTCGGTTTAAGCTTAACACATCAAAGCTGCCACTACAGCCGTAACAACACATTTAAGCTTCACATACACCAACAAGAGCAACACTCCAAGTCTGGTAACACAACAGTCTCAGGCTCTTGGGAGAAGAACTCTCTCCCAGTCTCTCTCTCCGGCTCTGCTTGAATACTGGATCCTCTTGCCATTGATGAGGAACAGCTGGTAGGTCCCATCACCTAGATGAGGACAGGGAGGAGCACAGGAAATTGGACAAAACATACAACAAAACTACAACTCCCAGCAGGCCGTTGGGTCCATTGGCAGCACACACACTCAATAAATCAATGAGTGACACTTACACATTATAAAACACAAATGCATACGCCCTGGGACGCAACACCAGTCAAATTAAATCATTAAAGGAAAATCCATCTTTCCAGTGCATACACAGAAAGCGGCATCAGATCTGGCATTCACTGTATTTACAATTGCATAAATAAAGCTATGAGATCGTTACAATTATAATATATTATAAAATATAAAAATAATAGATCACAATACTGTAGTTTATAGCCTAGGCTACTATATTTTAATCAAATAAATGCAGTCTGGGGGAGCGCATGAGACTTATTTCAAAAACATAAAAAAATCCAACTGACACACACACACACACACACACACACACACACAAGTTTCAAGTTTTGAAAAAAATACAACAACAAACAGTAATATTGTAAAGTCTTATAACAATTGAATTTAAAATTATATTGGATTATGTAACTGTTCACAAAATTCAGGGTTCAATCGCTTTCTGTTGTTGCATTGAGACTCTGGTAGGGCTTTATTTTGAAATTCTAGTCAGCAAAATAGAGGGAAAACAAACAATATTGACAATATTGGTTATAAAATGTTACTCACCATGTTAATTTATTGTTAATTTGACTGTTTCGTTCCGTTCGCCTTACATACTTGATCATCGTGAGGTAAACATTACCTACGCCAATAGGAGGCGCTTAATAACAGTGACGTACGCCAATAGCAGCTGCAGAGCAGAAGCAATGTGGGAAATGCCGACTGTTTTAAGGAATAAACGCAGAATTTTTTGTTCTTATCGTGTTCAACACAATCTACACTCGATCGCGCGAGGATCTCCATCGTAAAAAATCGCAACTTGAATTTTTTTTTAGTTACCGTCGAAGTGAAAGACGGGTCCAGTCTGTGGTATAAATAGCTGCCGAGCGCCCTTTACTATTGTCGTTGAATGCGGACAGGCAGGAACTCACCCATTGATCGCTAGACGGATCGGCTGATCTGGCTGGGCATACTCCCATCGCAGCGCGACGATCTTTTTGCCTTTTTTTTAATACTACATTTAAATAGTCCAAGTAATGGATACTGTACAACAGTGGTCATATGTTTATTTTGTGTGACATGACACCTATTGGTGTTGCCTATGAACAGTATACACTGAATACACTGTGACAGAGGCAAAAAAAAAAATATATAGAATAATAATAACAACAATAATGATTATGACCACGCATGCAAAACAGAGAGAGAGAAAAGACTACATTCTATAAGAATAATTACACAATACCCACTGTTACCAGTGTTATGATCCCAATTCATGTTCTAGGGGCAAAAGGGAAAGTCACTTTAAAGCAAAAAATGAACAGCGACAAACAAAAGTGAACCTATACTGAGTCCCAGCACACAAAACACAAAGTAAGATTTCCAATACATTTATTTACAATAAGTGATAAATACAGTGCAAAAAGAATCCTAAACAAACAGCTCCAAAAGAAAAAGAAATGAAGCGTGTTCTTCAGGAGCAGGTAAAGCCAAAACAAACAAAAGATCACTAGCCGGTAGATGGACAACCTAATTAACCTACAACAATAAACAACACAACTCTTACCTTACTTCCTAACTAACAAAAAAACAAAACAAACAAACAAACAAACAAACAAACAAACAAACAAAACAAAAAAAAAAAACAGGAGAAAAGAAAAATGGCACCCACTCCCTACTGCTCCAACACTCAACAATGGGCAAACAATTCAAAGCTGTACACTACAGCCACAAGACATTTAAGTTGACCTCGGTTTAAGCTTAACACATCAAAGCTGCCACTACAGCCGTAACAACACATTTAAGCTTCACATACACCAACAAGAGCAACACTCCAAGTCTGGTAACACAACAGTCTCAGGCTCTTGGGAGAAGAACTCTCTCCCAGTCTCTCTCTCCGGCTCTGCTTGAATACTGGATCCTCTTGCCATTGATGAGGAACAGCTGGTAGGTCCCATCACCTAGATGAGGACAGGGAGGAGCACAGGAAATTGGACAAAACATACAACAAAACTACAACTCCCAGCAGGCCGTTGGGTCCATTGGCAGCACACACACTCAATAAATCAATGAGTGACACTTACACATTATAAAACACAAATGCATACGCCCTGGGACGCAACACCAGTCAAATTAAATCATTAAAGGAAAATCCATCTTTCCAGTGCATACACAGAAAGCGGCATCAGATCTGGCATTCACTGTATTTACAATTGCATAAATAAAGCTATGAGATCGTTACAATTATAATATATTATAAAATATAAAAATAATAGATCACAATACTGTAGTTTATAGCCTAGGCTACTATATTTTAATCAAATAAATGCAGTCTGGGGGAGCGCATGAGACTTATTTCAAAAACATAAAAAAATCCAACTGACACACACACACACACACACACACACACACACACACACAAGTTTCAAGTTTTGAAAAAAATACAACAACAAACAGTAATATTGTAAAGTCTTATAACAATTGAATTTAAAATTATATTGGATTATGTAACTGTTCACAAAATTCAGGGTTCAATCGCTTTCTGTTGTTGCATTGAGACTCTGGTAGGGCTTTATTTTGAAATTCTAGTCAGCAAAATAGAGGGAAAACAAACAATATTGACAATATTGGTTATAAAATGTTACTCACCATGTTAATTTATTGTTAATTTGACTGTTTCGTTCCGTTCGCCTTACATACTTGATCATCGTGAGGTAAACATTACCTACGCCAATAGGAGGCGCTTAATAACAGTGACGTACGCCAATAGCAGCTGCAGAGCAGAAGCAATGTGGGAAATGCCGACTGTTTTAAGGAATAAACGCAGAATTTTTTGTTCTTATCGTGTTCAACACAATCTACACTCGATCGCGCGAGGATCTCCATCGTAAAAAATCGCAACTTGAATTTTTTTTTAGTTACCGTCGAAGTGAAAGACGGGTCCAGTCTGTGGTATAAATAGCTGCCGAGCGCCCTTTACTATTGTCGTTGAATGCGGACAGGCAGGAACTCACCCATTGATCGCTAGACGGATCGGCTGATCTGGCTGGGCATACTCCCATCGCAGCGCGACGATCTTTTTGCCTTTTTTTTAATACTACATTTAAATAGTCCAAGTAATGGATACTGTACAACAGTGGTCATATGTTTATTTTGTGTGACATGACACCTATTGGTGTTGCCTATGAACAGTATACACTGAATACACTGTGACAGAGGCAACAAAAAAAAAAATATAGAATAATAATAACAACAATAATGATTATGACCACGCATGCAAAACAGAGAGAGAGAAAAGACTACATTCTATAAGAATAATTACACAATACCCACTGTTACCAGTGTTATGATCCCAATTCATGTTCTAGGGGCAAAAGGGAAAGTCACTTTAAAGCAAAAAATGAACAGCGACAAACAAAAGTGAACCTATACTGAGTCCCAGCACACAAAACACAAAGTAAGATTTCCAATACATTTATTTACAATAAGTGATAAATACAGTGCAAAAAGAATCCTAAACAAACAGCTCCAAAAGAAAAAGAAATGAAGCGTGTTCTTCAGGAGCAGGTAAAGCCAAAACAAACAAAAGATCACTAGCCGGTAGATGGACAACCTAATTAACCTACAACAATAAACAACACAACTCTTACCTTACTTCCTAACTAACAAAAAAACAAAACAAACAAACAAACAAACAAACAAACAAACAAAACAAAAAAAAAAAACAGGAGAAAAGAAAAATGGCACCCACTCCCTACTGCTCCAACACTCAACAATGGGCAAACAATTCAAAGCTGTACACTACAGCCACAAGACATTTAAGTTGACCTCGGTTTAAGCTTAACACATCAAAGCTGCCACTACAGCCGTAACAACACATTTAAGCTTCACATACACCAACAAGAGCAACACTCCAAGTCTGGTAACACAACAGTCTCAGGCTCTTGGGAGAAGAACTCTCTCCCAGTCTCTCTCTCCGGCTCTGCTTGAATACTGGATCCTCTTGCCATTGATGAGGAACAGCTGGTAGGTCCCATCACCTAGATGAGGACAGGGAGGAGCACAGGAAATTGGACAAAACATACAACAAAACTACAACTCCCAGCAGGCCGTTGGGTCCATTGGCAGCACACACACTCAATAAATCAATGAGTGACACTTACACATTATAAAACACAAATGCATACGCCCTGGGACGCAACACCAGTCAAATTAAATCATTAAAGGAAAATCCATCTTTCCAGTGCATACACAGAAAGCGGCATCAGATCTGGCATTCACTGTATTTACAATTGCATAAATAAAGCTATGAGATCGTTACAATTATAATATATTATAAAATATAAAAATAATAGATCACAATACTGTAGTTTATAGCCTAGGCTACTATATTTTAATCAAATAAATGCAGTCTGGGGGAGCGCATGAGACTTATTTCAAAAACATAAAAAAATCCAACTGACACACACACACACACACACACACACACACACAAGTTTCAAGTTTTGAAAAAAATACAACAACAAACAGTAATATTGTAAAGTCTTATAACAATTGAATTTAAAATTATATTGGATTATGTAACTGTTCACAAAATTCAGGGTTCAATCGCTTTCTGTTGTTGCATTGAGACTCTGGTAGGGCTTTATTTTGAAATTCTAGTCAGCAAAATAGAGGGAAAACAAACAATATTGACAATATTGGTTATAAAATGTTACTCACCATGTTAATTTATTGTTAATTTGACTGTTTCGTTCCGTTCGCCTTACATACTTGATCATCGTGAGGTAAACATTACCTACGCCAATAGGAGGCGCTTAATAACAGTGACGTACGCCAATAGCAGCTGCAGAGCAGAAGCAATGTGGGAAATGCCGACTGTTTTAAGGAATAAACGCAGAATTTTTTGTTCTTATCGTGTTCAACACAATCTACACTCGATCGCGCGAGGATCTCCATCGTAAAAAATCGCAACTTGAATTTTTTTTTAGTTACCGTCGAAGTGAAAGACGGGTCCAGTCTGTGGTATAAATAGCTGCCGAGCGCCCTTTACTATTGTCGTTGAATGCGGACAGGCAGGAACTCACCCATTGATCGCTAGACGGATCGGCTGATCTGGCTGGGCATACTCCCATCGCAGCGCGACGATCTTTTTGCCTTTTTTTTAATACTACATTTAAATAGTCCAAGTAATGGATACTGTACAACAGTGGTCATATGTTTATTTTGTGTGACATGACACCTATTGGTGTTGCCTATGAACAGTATACACTGAATACACTGTGACAGAGGCAAAAAAAAAAATATATAGAATAATAATAACAACAATAATGATTATGACCACGCATGCAAAACAGAGAGAGAGAAAAGACTACATTCTATAAGAATAATTACACAATACCCACTGTTACCAGTGTTATGATCCCAATTCATGTTCTAGGGGCAAAAGGGAAAGTCACTTTAAAGCAAAAAATGAACAGCGACAAACAAAAGTGAACCTATACTGAGTCCCAGCACACAAAACACAAAGTAAGATTTCCAATACATTTATTTACAATAAGTGATAAATACAGTGCAAAAAGAATCCTAAACAAACAGCTCCAAAAGAAAAAGAAATGAAGCGTGTTCTTCAGGAGCAGGTAAAGCCAAAACAAACAAAAGATCACTAGCCGGTAGATGGACAACCTAATTAACCTACAACAATAAACAACACAACTCTTACCTTACTTCCTAACTAACAAAAAAACAAAACAAACAAACAAACAAACAAACAAACAAACAAACAAAACAAAAAAAAAAAACAGGAGAAAAGAAAAATGGCACCCACTCCCTACTGCTCCAACACTCAACAATGGGCAAACAATTCAAAGCTGTACACTACAGCCACAAGACATTTAAGTTGACCTCGGTTTAAGCTTAACACATCAAAGCTGCCACTACAGCCGTAACAACACATTTAAGCTTCACATACACCAACAAGAGCAACACTCCAAGTCTGGTAACACAACAGTCTCAGGCTCTTGGGAGAAGAACTCTCTCCCAGTCTCTCTCTCCGGCTCTGCTTGAATACTGGATCCTCTTGCCATTGATGAGGAACAGCTGGTAGGTCCCATCACCTAGATGAGGACAGGGAGGAGCACAGGAAATTGGACAAAACATACAACAAAACTACAACTCCCAGCAGGCCGTTGGGTCCATTGGCAGCACACACACTCAATAAATCAATGAGTGACACTTACACATTATAAAACACAAATGCATACGCCCTGGGACGCAACACCAGTCAAATTAAATCATTAAAGGAAAATCCATCTTTCCAGTGCATACACAGAAAGCGGCATCAGATCTGGCATTCACTGTATTTACAATTGCATAAATAAAGCTATGAGATCGTTACAATTATAATATATTATAAAATATAAAAATAATAGATCACAATACTGTAGTTTATAGCCTAGGCTACTATATTTTAATCAAATAAATGCAGTCTGGGGGAGCGCATGAGACTTATTTCAAAAACATAAAAAAATCCAACTGACACACACACACACACACACACACACACACACAAGTTTCAAGTTTTGAAAAAAATACAACAACAAACAGTAATATTGTAAAGTCTTATAACAATTGAATTTAAAATTATATTGGATTATGTAACTGTTCACAAAATTCAGGGTTCAATCGCTTTCTGTTGTTGCATTGAGACTCTGGTAGGGCTTTATTTTGAAATTCTAGTCAGCAAAATAGAGGGAAAACAAACAATATTGACAATATTGGTTATAAAATGTTACTCACCATGTTAATTTATTGTTAATTTGACTGTTTCGTTCCGTTCGCCTTACATACTTGATCATCGTGAGGTAAACATTACCTACGCCAATAGGAGGCGCTTAATAACAGTGACGTACGCCAATAGCAGCTGCAGAGCAGAAGCAATGTGGGAAATGCCGACTGTTTTAAGGAATAAACGCAGAATTTTTTGTTCTTATCGTGTTCAACACAATCTACACTCGATCGCGCGAGGATCTCCATCGTAAAAAATCGCAACTTGAATTTTTTTTTAGTTACCGTCGAAGTGAAAGACGGGTCCAGTCTGTGGTATAAATAGCTGCCGAGCGCCCTTTACTATTGTCGTTGAATGCGGACAGGCAGGAACTCACCCATTGATCGCTAGACGGATCGGCTGATCTGGCTGGGCATACTCCCATCGCAGCGCGACGATCTTTTTGCCTTTTTTTTAATACTACATTTAAATAGTCCAAGTAATGGATACTGTACAACAGTGGTCATATGTTTATTTTGTGTGACATGACACCTATTGGTGTTGCCTATGAACAGTATACACTGAATACACTGTGACAGAGGCAAAAAAAAAAATATATAGAATAATAATAACAACAATAATGATTATGACCACGCATGCAAAACAGAGAGAGAGAAAAGACTACATTCTATAAGAATAATTACACAATACCCACTGTTACCAGTGTTATGATCCCAATTCATGTTCTAGGGGCAAAAGGGAAAGTCACTTTAAAGCAAAAAATGAACAGCGACAAACAAAAGTGAACCTATACTGAGTCCCAGCACACAAAACACAAAGTAAGATTTCCAATACATTTATTTACAATAAGTGATAAATACAGTGCAAAAAGAATCCTAAACAAACAGCTCCAAAAGAAAAAGAAATGAAGCGTGTTCTTCAGGAGCAGGTAAAGCCAAAACAAACAAAAGATCACTAGCCGGTAGATGGACAACCTAATTAACCTACAACAATAAACAACACAACTCTTACCTTACTTCCTAACTAACAAAAAAACAAAACAAACAAACAAACAAACAAACAAACAAACAAACAAAACAAAAAAAAAAAAACAGGAGAAAAGAAAAATGGCACCCACTCCCTACTGCTCCAACACTCAACAATGGGCAAACAATTCAAAGCTGTACACTACAGCCACAAGACATTTAAGTTGACCTCGGTTTAAGCTTAACACATCAAAGCTGCCACTACAGCCGTAACAACACATTTAAGCTTCACATACACCAACAAGAGCAACACTCCAAGTCTGGTAACACAACAGTCTCAGGCTCTTGGGAGAAGAACTCTCTCCCAGTCTCTCTCTCCGGCTCTGCTTGAATACTGGATCCTCTTGCCATTGATGAGGAACAGCTGGTAGGTCCCATCACCTAGATGAGGACAGGGAGGAGCACAGGAAATTGGACAAAACATACAACAAAACTACAACTCCCAGCAGGCCGTTGGGTCCATTGGCAGCACACACACTCAATAAATCAATGAGTGACACTTACACATTATAAAACACAAATGCATACGCCCTGGGACGCAACACCAGTCAAATTAAATCATTAAAGGAAAATCCATCTTTCCAGTGCATACACAGAAAGCGGCATCAGATCTGGCATTCACTGTATTTACAATTGCATAAATAAAGCTATGAGATCGTTACAATTATAATATATTATAAAATATAAAAATAATAGATCACAATACTGTAGTTTATAGCCTAGGCTACTATATTTTAATCAAATAAATGCAGTCTGGGGGAGCGCATGAGACTTATTTCAAAAACATAAAAAAATCCAACTGACACACACACACACACACACACACACACACACACACACACACACACAAGTTTCAAGTTTTGAAAAAAATACAACAACAAACAGTAATATTGTAAAGTCTTATAACAATTGAATTTAAAATTATATTGGATTATGTAACTGTTCACAAAATTCAGGGTTCAATCGCTTTCTGTTGTTGCATTGAGACTCTGGTAGGGCTTTATTTTGAAATTCTAGTCAGCAAAATAGAGGGAAAACAAACAATATTGACAATATTGGTTATAAAATGTTACTCACCATGTTAATTTATTGTTAATTTGACTGTTTCGTTCCGTTCGCCTTACATACTTGATCATCGTGAGGTAAACATTACCTACGCCAATAGGAGGCGCTTAATAACAGTGACGTACGCCAATAGCAGCTGCAGAGCAGAAGCAATGTGGGAAATGCCGACTGTTTTAAGGAATAAACGCAGAATTTTTTGTTCTTATCGTGTTCAACACAATCTACACTCGATCGCGCGAGGATCTCCATCGTAAAAAATCGCAACTTGAATTTTTTTTTAGTTACCGTCGAAGTGAAAGACGGGTCCAGTCTGTGGTATAAATAGCTGCCGAGCGCCCTTTACTATTGTCGTTGAATGCGGACAGGCAGGAACTCACCCATTGATCGCTAGACGGATCGGCTGATCTGGCTGGGCATACTCCCATCGCAGCGCGACGATCTTTTTGCCTTTTTTTTAATACTACATTTAAATAGTCCAAGTAATGGATACTGTACAACAGTGGTCATATGTTTATTTTGTGTGACATGACACCTATTGGTGTTGCCTATGAACAGTATACACTGAATACACTGTGACAGAGGCAAAAAAAAAAATATATAGAATAATAATAACAACAATAATGATTATGACCACGCATGCAAAACAGAGAGAGAGAAAAGACTACATTCTATAAGAATAATTACACAATACCCACTGTTACCAGTGTTATGATCCCAATTCATGTTCTAGGGGCAAAAGGGAAAGTCACTTTAAAGCAAAAAATGAACAGCGACAAACAAAAGTGAACCTATACTGAGTCCCAGCACACAAAACACAAAGTAAGATTTCCAATACATTTATTTACAATAAGTGATAAATACAGTGCAAAAAGAATCCTAAACAAACAGCTCCAAAAGAAAAAGAAATGAAGCGTGTTCTTCAGGAGCAGGTAAAGCCAAAACAAACAAAAGATCACTAGCCGGTAGATGGACAACCTAATTAACCTACAACAATAAACAACACAACTCTTACCTTACTTCCTAACTAACAAAAAAACAAAACAAACAAACAAACAAACAAACAAACAAACAAAACAAAAAAAAAAAAACAGGAGAAAAGAAAAATGGCACCCACTCCCTACTGCTCCAACACTCAACAATGGGCAAACAATTCAAAGCTGTACACTACAGCCACAAGACATTTAAGTTGACCTCGGTTTAAGCTTAACACATCAAAGCTGCCACTACAGCCGTAACAACACATTTAAGCTTCACATACACCAACAAGAGCAACACTCCAAGTCTGGTAACACAACAGTCTCAGGCTCTTGGGAGAAGAACTCTCTCCCAGTCTCTCTCTCCGGCTCTGCTTGAATACTGGATCCTCTTGCCATTGATGAGGAACAGCTGGTAGGTCCCATCACCTAGATGAGGACAGGGAGGAGCACAGGAAATTGGACAAAACATACAACAAAACTACAACTCCCAGCAGGCCGTTGGGTCCATTGGCAGCACACACACTCAATAAATCAATGAGTGACACTTACACATTATAAAACACAAATGCATACGCCCTGGGACGCAACACCAGTCAAATTAAATCATTAAAGGAAAATCCATCTTTCCAGTGCATACACAGAAAGCGGCATCAGATCTGGCATTCACTGTATTTACAATTGCATAAATAAAGCTATGAGATCGTTACAATTATAATATATTATAAAATATAAAAATAATAGATCACAATACTGTAGTTTATAGCCTAGGCTACTATATTTTAATCAAATAAATGCAGTCTGGGGGAGCGCATGAGACTTATTTCAAAAACATAAAAAAATCCAACTGACACACACACACACACACACACACACACACACACACACACACACACACACACACACACAAGTTTCAAGTTTTGAAAAAAATACAACAACAAACAGTAATATTGTAAAGTCTTATAACAATTGAATTTAAAATTATATTGGATTATGTAACTGTTCACAAAATTCAGGGTTCAATCGCTTTCTGTTGTTGCATTGAGACTCTGGTAGGGCTTTATTTTGAAATTCTAGTCAGCAAAATAGAGGGAAAACAAACAATATTGACAATATTGGTTATAAAATGTTACTCACCATGTTAATTTATTGTTAATTTGACTGTTTCGTTCCGTTCGCCTTACATACTTGATCATCGTGAGGTAAACATTACCTACGCCAATAGGAGGCGCTTAATAACAGTGACGTACGCCAATAGCAGCTGCAGAGCAGAAGCAATGTGGGAAATGCCGACTGTTTTAAGGAATAAACGCAGAATTTTTTGTTCTTATCGTGTTCAACACAATCTACACTCGATCGCGCGAGGATCTCCATCGTAAAAAATCGCAACTTGAATTTTTTTTTAGTTACCGTCGAAGTGAAAGACGGGTCCAGTCTGTGGTATAAATAGCTGCCGAGCGCCCTTTACTATTGTCGTTGAATGCGGACAGGCAGGAACTCACCCATTGATCGCTAGACGGATCGGCTGATCTGGCTGGGCATACTCCCATCGCAGCGCGACGATCTTTTTGCCTTTTTTTTAATACTACATTTAAATAGTCCAAGTAATGGATACTGTACAACAGTGGTCATATGTTTATTTTGTGTGACATGACACCTATTGGTGTTGCCTATGAACAGTATACACTGAATACACTGTGACAGAGGCAACAAAAAAAAATATATAGAATAATAATAACAACAATAATGATTATGACCACGCATGCAAAACAGAGAGAGAGAAAAGACTACATTCTATAAGAATAATTACACAATACCCACTGTTACCAGTGTTATGATCCCAATTCATGTTCTAGGGGCAAAAGGGAAAGTCACTTTAAAGCAAAAAATGAACAGCGACAAACAAAAGTGAACCTATACTGAGTCCCAGCACACAAAACACAAAGTAAGATTTCCAATACATTTATTTACAATAAGTGATAAATACAGTGCAAAAAGAATCCTAAACAAACAGCTCCAAAAGAAAAAGAAATGAAGCGTGTTCTTCAGGAGCAGGTAAAGCCAAAACAAACAAAAGATCACTAGCCGGTAGATGGACAACCTAATTAACCTACAACAATAAACAACACAACTCTTACCTTACTTCCTAACTAACAAAAAAACAAAACAAACAAACAAACAAACAAACAAACAAACAAACAAAACAAAAAAAAAAACAGGAGAAAAGAAAAATGGCACCCACTCCCTACTGCTCCAACACTCAACAATGGGCAAACAATTCAAAGCTGTACACTACAGCCACAAGACATTTAAGTTGACCTCGGTTTAAGCTTAACACATCAAAGCTGCCACTACAGCCGTAACAACACATTTAAGCTTCACATACACCAACAAGAGCAACACTCCAAGTCTGGTAACACAACAGTCTCAGGCTCTTGGGAGAAGAACTCTCTCCCAGTCTCTCTCTCCGGCTCTGCTTGAATACTGGATCCTCTTGCCATTGATGAGGAACAGCTGGTAGGTCCCATCACCTAGATGAGGACAGGGAGGAGCACAGGAAATTGGACAAAACATACAACAAAACTACAACTCCCAGCAGGCCGTTGGGTCCATTGGCAGCACACACACTCAATAAATCAATGAGTGACACTTACACATTATAAAACACAAATGCATACGCCCTGGGACGCAACACCAGTCAAATTAAATCATTAAAGGAAAATCCATCTTTCCAGTGCATACACAGAAAGCGGCATCAGATCTGGCATTCACTGTATTTACAATTGCATAAATAAAGCTATGAGATCGTTACAATTATAATATATTATAAAATATAAAAATAATAGATCACAATACTGTAGTTTATAGCCTAGGCTACTATATTTTAATCAAATAAATGCAGTCTGGGGGAGCGCATGAGACTTATTTCAAAAACATAAAAAAATCCAACTGACACACACACACACACACACACACACACACACAAGTTTCAAGTTTTGAAAAAAATACAACAACAAACAGTAATATTGTAAAGTCTTATAACAATTGAATTTAAAATTATATTGGATTATGTAACTGTTCACAAAATTCAGGGTTCAATCGCTTTCTGTTGTTGCATTGAGACTCTGGTAGGGCTTTATTTTGAAATTCTAGTCAGCAAAATAGAGGGAAAACAAACAATATTGACAATATTGGTTATAAAATGTTACTCACCATGTTAATTTATTGTTAATTTGACTGTTTCGTTCCGTTCGCCTTACATACTTGATCATCGTGAGGTAAACATTACCTACGCCAATAGGAGGCGCTTAATAACAGTGACGTACGCCAATAGCAGCTGCAGAGCAGAAGCAATGTGGGAAATGCCGACTGTTTTAAGGAATAAACGCAGAATTTTTTGTTCTTATCGTGTTCAACACAATCTACACTCGATCGCGCGAGGATCTCCATCGTAAAAAATCGCAACTTGAATTTTTTTTTAGTTACCGTCGAAGTGAAAGACGGGTCCAGTCTGTGGTATAAATAGCTGCCGAGCGCCCTTTACTATTGTCGTTGAATGCGGACAGGCAGGAACTCACCCATTGATCGCTAGACGGATCGGCTGATCTGGCTGGGCATACTCCCATCGCAGCGCGACGATCTTTTTGCCTTTTTTTTAATACTACATTTAAATAGTCCAAGTAATGGATACTGTACAACAGTGGTCATATGTTTATTTTGTGTGACATGACACCTATTGGTGTTGCCTATGAACAGTATACACTGAATACACTGTGACAGAGGCAAAAAAAAAAAAAATATAGAATAATAATAACAACAATAATGATTATGACCACGCATGCAAAACAGAGAGAGAGAAAAGACTACATTCTATAAGAATAATTACACAATACCCACTGTTACCAGTGTTATGATCCCAATTCATGTTCTAGGGGCAAAAGGGAAAGTCACTTTAAAGCAAAAAATGAACAGCGACAAACAAAAGTGAACCTATACTGAGTCCCAGCACACAAAACACAAAGTAAGATTTCCAATACATTTATTTACAATAAGTGATAAATACAGTGCAAAAAGAATCCTAAACAAACAGCTCCAAAAGAAAAAGAAATGAAGCGTGTTCTTCAGGAGCAGGTAAAGCCAAAACAAACAAAAGATCACTAGCCGGTAGATGGACAACCTAATTAACCTACAACAATAAACAACACAACTCTTACCTTACTTCCTAACTAACAAAAAAACAAAACAAACAAACAAACAAACAAACAAACAAACAAAACAAAAAAAAAAAACAGGAGAAAAGAAAAATGGCACCCACTCCCTACTGCTCCAACACTCAACAATGGGCAAACAATTCAAAGCTGTACACTACAGCCACAAGACATTTAAGTTGACCTCGGTTTAAGCTTAACACATCAAAGCTGCCACTACAGCCGTAACAACACATTTAAGCTTCACATACACCAACAAGAGCAACACTCCAAGTCTGGTAACACAACAGTCTCAGGCTCTTGGGAGAAGAACTCTCTCCCAGTCTCTCTCTCCGGCTCTGCTTGAATACTGGATCCTCTTGCCATTGATGAGGAACAGCTGGTAGGTCCCATCACCTAGATGAGGACAGGGAGGAGCACAGGAAATTGGACAAAACATACAACAAAACTACAACTCCCAGCAGGCCGTTGGGTCCATTGGCAGCACACACACTCAATAAATCAATGAGTGACACTTACACATTATAAAACACAAATGCATACGCCCTGGGACGCAACACCAGTCAAATTAAATCATTAAAGGAAAATCCATCTTTCCAGTGCATACACAGAAAGCGGCATCAGATCTGGCATTCACTGTATTTACAATTGCATAAATAAAGCTATGAGATCGTTACAATTATAATATATTATAAAATATAAAAATAATAGATCACAATACTGTAGTTTATAGCCTAGGCTACTATATTTTAATCAAATAAATGCAGTCTGGGGGAGCGCATGAGACTTATTTCAAAAACATAAAAAAATCCAACTGACACACACACACACACACACACACACACACAAGTTTCAAGTTTTGAAAAAAATACAACAACAAACAGTAATATTGTAAAGTCTTATAACAATTGAATTTAAAATTATATTGGATTATGTAACTGTTCACAAAATTCAGGGTTCAATCGCTTTCTGTTGTTGCATTGAGACTCTGGTAGGGCTTTATTTTGAAATTCTAGTCAGCAAAATAGAGGGAAAACAAACAATATTGACAATATTGGTTATAAAATGTTACTCACCATGTTAATTTATTGTTAATTTGACTGTTTCGTTCCGTTCGCCTTACATACTTGATCATCGTGAGGTAAACATTACCTACGCCAATAGGAGGCGCTTAATAACAGTGACGTACGCCAATAGCAGCTGCAGAGCAGAAGCAATGTGGGAAATGCCGACTGTTTTAAGGAATAAACGCAGAATTTTTTGTTCTTATCGTGTTCAACACAATCTACACTCGATCGCGCGAGGATCTCCATCGTAAAAAATCGCAACTTGAATTTTTTTTTAGTTACCGTCGAAGTGAAAGACGGGTCCAGTCTGTGGTATAAATAGCTGCCGAGCGCCCTTTACTATTGTCGTTGAATGCGGACAGGCAGGAACTCACCCATTGATCGCTAGACGGATCGGCTGATCTGGCTGGGCATACTCCCATCGCAGCGCGACGATCTTTTTGCCTTTTTTTTAATACTACATTTAAATAGTCCAAGTAATGGATACTGTACAACAGTGGTCATATGTTTATTTTGTGTGACATGACACCTATTGGTGTTGCCTATGAACAGTATACACTGAATACACTGTGACAGAGGCAAAAAAAAAAATATATAGAATAATAATAACAACAATAATGATTATGACCACGCATGCAAAACAGAGAGAGAGAAAAGACTACATTCTATAAGAATAATTACACAATACCCACTGTTACCAGTGTTATGATCCCAATTCATGTTCTAGGGGCAAAAGGGAAAGTCACTTTAAAGCAAAAAATGAACAGCGACAAACAAAAGTGAACCTATACTGAGTCCCAGCACACAAAACACAAAGTAAGATTTCCAATACATTTATTTACAATAAGTGATAAATACAGTGCAAAAAGAATCCTAAACAAACAGCTCCAAAAGAAAAAGAAATGAAGCGTGTTCTTCAGGAGCAGGTAAAGCCAAAACAAACAAAAGATCACTAGCCGGTAGATGGACAACCTAATTAACCTACAACAATAAACAACACAACTCTTACCTTACTTCCTAACTAACAAAAAAACAAAACAAACAAACAAACAAACAAACAAACAAACAAACAAAACAAAAAAAAAAAACAGGAGAAAAGAAAAATGGCACCCACTCCCTACTGCTCCAACACTCAACAATGGGCAAACAATTCAAAGCTGTACACTACAGCCACAAGACATTTAAGTTGACCTCGGTTTAAGCTTAACACATCAAAGCTGCCACTACAGCCGTAACAACACATTTAAGCTTCACATACACCAACAAGAGCAACACTCCAAGTCTGGTAACACAACAGTCTCAGGCTCTTGGGAGAAGAACTCTCTCCCAGTCTCTCTCTCCGGCTCTGCTTGAATACTGGATCCTCTTGCCATTGATGAGGAACAGCTGGTAGGTCCCATCACCTAGATGAGGACAGGGAGGAGCACAGGAAATTGGACAAAACATACAACAAAACTACAACTCCCAGCAGGCCGTTGGGTCCATTGGCAGCACACACACTCAATAAATCAATGAGTGACACTTACACATTATAAAACACAAATGCATACGCCCTGGGACGCAACACCAGTCAAATTAAATCATTAAAGGAAAATCCATCTTTCCAGTGCATACACAGAAAGCGGCATCAGATCTGGCATTCACTGTATTTACAATTGCATAAATAAAGCTATGAGATCGTTACAATTATAATATATTATAAAATATAAAAATAATAGATCACAATACTGTAGTTTATAGCCTAGGCTACTATATTTTAATCAAATAAATGCAGTCTGGGGGAGCGCATGAGACTTATTTCAAAAACATAAAAAAATCCAACTGACACACACACACACACACACACACACACACACACACAAGTTTCAAGTTTTGAAAAAAATACAACAACAAACAGTAATATTGTAAAGTCTTATAACAATTGAATTTAAAATTATATTGGATTATGTAACTGTTCACAAAATTCAGGGTTCAATCGCTTTCTGTTGTTGCATTGAGACTCTGGTAGGGCTTTATTTTGAAATTCTAGTCAGCAAAATAGAGGGAAAACAAACAATATTGACAATATTGGTTATAAAATGTTACTCACCATGTTAATTTATTGTTAATTTGACTGTTTCGTTCCGTTCGCCTTACATACTTGATCATCGTGAGGTAAACATTACCTACGCCAATAGGAGGCGCTTAATAACAGTGACGTACGCCAATAGCAGCTGCAGAGCAGAAGCAATGTGGGAAATGCCGACTGTTTTAAGGAATAAACGCAGAATTTTTTGTTCTTATCGTGTTCAACACAATCTACACTCGATCGCGCGAGGATCTCCATCGTAAAAAATCGCAACTTGAATTTTTTTTTAGTTACCGTCGAAGTGAAAGACGGGTCCAGTCTGTGGTATAAATAGCTGCCGAGCGCCCTTTACTATTGTCGTTGAATGCGGACAGGCAGGAACTCACCCATTGATCGCTAGACGGATCGGCTGATCTGGCTGGGCATACTCCCATCGCAGCGCGACGATCTTTTTGCCTTTTTTTTAATACTACATTTAAATAGTCCAAGTAATGGATACTGTACAACAGTGGTCATATGTTTATTTTGTGTGACATGACACCTATTGGTGTTGCCTATGAACAGTATACACTGAATACACTGTGACAGAGGCAAAAAAAAAAAAATATAGAATAATAATAACAACAATAATGATTATGACCACGCATGCAAAACAGAGAGAGAGAAAAGACTACATTCTATAAGAATAATTACACAATACCCACTGTTACCAGTGTTATGATCCCAATTCATGTTCTAGGGGCAAAAGGGAAAGTCACTTTAAAGCAAAAAATGAACAGCGACAAACAAAAGTGAACCTATACTGAGTCCCAGCACACAAAACACAAAGTAAGATTTCCAATACATTTATTTACAATAAGTGATAAATACAGTGCAAAAAGAATCCTAAACAAACAGCTCCAAAAGAAAAAGAAATGAAGCGTGTTCTTCAGGAGCAGGTAAAGCCAAAACAAACAAAAGATCACTAGCCGGTAGATGGACAACCTAATTAACCTACAACAATAAACAACACAACTCTTACCTTACTTCCTAACTAACAAAAAAACAAAACAAACAAACAAACAAACAAACAAACAAAACAAAAAAAAAAAACAGGAGAAAAGAAAAATGGCACCCACTCCCTACTGCTCCAACACTCAACAATGGGCAAACAATTCAAAGCTGTACACTACAGCCACAAGACATTTAAGTTGACCTCGGTTTAAGCTTAACACATCAAAGCTGCCACTACAGCCGTAACAACACATTTAAGCTTCACATACACCAACAAGAGCAACACTCCAAGTCTGGTAACACAACAGTCTCAGGCTCTTGGGAGAAGAACTCTCTCCCAGTCTCTCTCTCCGGCTCTGCTTGAATACTGGATCCTCTTGCCATTGATGAGGAACAGCTGGTAGGTCCCATCACCTAGATGAGGACAGGGAGGAGCACAGGAAATTGGACAAAACATACAACAAAACTACAACTCCCAGCAGGCCGTTGGGTCCATTGGCAGCACACACACTCAATAAATCAATGAGTGACACTTACACATTATAAAACACAAATGCATACGCCCTGGGACGCAACACCAGTCAAATTAAATCATTAAAGGAAAATCCATCTTTCCAGTGCATACACAGAAAGCGGCATCAGATCTGGCATTCACTGTATTTACAATTGCATAAATAAAGCTATGAGATCGTTACAATTATAATATATTATAAAATATAAAAATAATAGATCACAATACTGTAGTTTATAGCCTAGGCTACTATATTTTAATCAAATAAATGCAGTCTGGGGGAGCGCATGAGACTTATTTCAAAAACATAAAAAAATCCAACTGACACACACACACACACACACACACACACACACACAAGTTTCAAGTTTTGAAAAAAATACAACAACAAACAGTAATATTGTAAAGTCTTATAACAATTGAATTTAAAATTATATTGGATTATGTAACTGTTCACAAAATTCAGGGTTCAATCGCTTTCTGTTGTTGCATTGAGACTCTGGTAGGGCTTTATTTTGAAATTCTAGTCAGCAAAATAGAGGGAAAACAAACAATATTGACAATATTGGTTATAAAATGTTACTCACCATGTTAATTTATTGTTAATTTGACTGTTTCGTTCCGTTCGCCTTACATACTTGATCATCGTGAGGTAAACATTACCTACGCCAATAGGAGGCGCTTAATAACAGTGACGTACGCCCGTACGCCAATAGCAGCTGCAGAGCAGAAGCAATGTGGGAAATGCCGACTGTTTTAAGGAATAAACGCAGAATTTTTTGTTCTTATCGTGTTCAACACAATCTACACTCGATCGCGCGAGGATCTCCATCGTAAAAAATCGCAACTTGAATTTTTTTTTAGTTACCGTCGAAGTGAAAGACGGGTCCAGTCTGTGGTATAAATAGCTGCCGAGCGCCCTTTACTATTGTCGTTGAATGCGGACAGGCAGGAACTCACCCATTGATCGCTAGACGGATCGGCTGATCTGGCTGGGCATACTCCCATCGCAGCGCGACGATCTTTTTGCCTTTTTTTTAATACTACATTTAAATAGTCCAAGTAATGGATACTGTACAACAGTGGTCATATGTTTATTTTGTGTGACATGACACCTATTGGTGTTGCCTATGAACAGTATACACTGAATACACTGTGACAGAGGCAAAAAAAAAAAAATATAGAATAATAATAACAACAATAATGATTATGACCACGCATGCAAAACAGAGAGAGAGAAAAGACTACATTCTATAAGAATAATTACACAATACCCACTGTTACCAGTGTTATGATCCCAATTCATGTTCTAGGGGCAAAAGGGAAAGTCACTTTAAAGCAAAAAATGAACAGCGACAAACAAAAGTGAACCTATACTGAGTCCCAGCACACAAAACACAAAGTAAGATTTCCAATACATTTATTTACAATAAGTGATAAATACAGTGCAAAAAGAATCCTAAACAAACAGCTCCAAAAGAAAAAGAAATGAAGCGTGTTCTTCAGGAGCAGGTAAAGCCAAAACAAACAAAAGATCACTAGCCGGTAGATGGACAACCTAATTAACCTACAACAATAAACAACACAACTCTTACCTTACTTCCTAACTAACAAAAAAACAAAACAAACAAACAAACAAACAAACAAACAAAACAAAAAAAAAAAACAGGAGAAAAGAAAAATGGCACCCACTCCCTACTGCTCCAACACTCAACAATGGGCAAACAATTCAAAGCTGTACACTACAGCCACAAGACATTTAAGTTGACCTCGGTTTAAGCTTAACACATCAAAGCTGCCACTACAGCCGTAACAACACATTTAAGCTTCACATACACCAACAAGAGCAACACTCCAAGTCTGGTAACACAACAGTCTCAGGCTCTTGGGAGAAGAACTCTCTCCCAGTCTCTCTCTCCGGCTCTGCTTGAATACTGGATCCTCTTGCCATTGATGAGGAACAGCTGGTAGGTCCCATCACCTAGATGAGGACAGGGAGGAGCACAGGAAATTGGACAAAACATACAACAAAACTACAACTCCCAGCAGGCCGTTGGGTCCATTGGCAGCACACACACTCAATAAATCAATGAGTGACACTTACACATTATAAAACACAAATGCATACGCCCTGGGACGCAACACCAGTCAAATTAAATCATTAAAGGAAAATCCATCTTTCCAGTGCATACACAGAAAGCGGCATCAGATCTGGCATTCACTGTATTTACAATTGCATAAATAAAGCTATGAGATCGTTACAATTATAATATATTATAAAATATAAAAATAATAGATCACAATACTGTAGTTTATAGCCTAGGCTACTATATTTTAATCAAATAAATGCAGTCTGGGGGAGCGCATGAGACTTATTTCAAAAACATAAAAAAATCCAACTGACACACACACACACACACACACACACACACACAAGTTTCAAGTTTTGAAAAAAATACAACAACAAACAGTAATATTGTAAAGTCTTATAACAATTGAATTTAAAATTATATTGGATTATGTAACTGTTCACAAAATTCAGGGTTCAATCGCTTTCTGTTGTTGCATTGAGACTCTGGTAGGGCTTTATTTTGAAATTCTAGTCAGCAAAATAGAGGGAAAACAAACAATATTGACAATATTGGTTATAAAATGTTACTCACCATGTTAATTTATTGTTAATTTGACTGTTTCGTTCCGTTCGCCTTACATACTTGATCATCGTGAGGTAAACATTACCTACGCCAATAGGAGGCGCTTAATAACAGTGACGTACGCCAATAGCAGCTGCAGAGCAGAAGCAATGTGGGAAATGCCGACTGTTTTAAGGAATAAACGCAGAATTTTTTGTTCTTATCGTGTTCAACACAATCTACACTCGATCGCGCGAGGATCTCCATCGTAAAAAATCGCAACTTGAATTTTTTTTTAGTTACCGTCGAAGTGAAAGACGGGTCCAGTCTGTGGTATAAATAGCTGCCGAGCGCCCTTTACTATTGTCGTTGAATGCGGACAGGCAGGAACTCACCCATTGATCGCTAGACGGATCGGCTGATCTGGCTGGGCATACTCCCATCGCAGCGCGACGATCTTTTTGCCTTTTTTTTAATACTACATTTAAATAGTCCAAGTAATGGATACTGTACAACAGTGGTCATATGTTTATTTTGTGTGACATGACACCTATTGGTGTTGCCTATGAACAGTATACACTGAATACACTGTGACAGAGGCAAAAAAAAAAAAATATAGAATAATAATAACAACAATAATGATTATGACCACGCATGCAAAACAGAGAGAGAGAAAAGACTACATTCTATAAGAATAATTACACAATACCCACTGTTACCAGTGTTATGATCCCAATTCATGTTCTAGGGGCAAAAGGGAAAGTCACTTTAAAGCAAAAAATGAACAGCGACAAACAAAAGTGAACCTATACTGAGTCCCAGCACACAAAACACAAAGTAAGATTTCCAATACATTTATTTACAATAAGTGATAAATACAGTGCAAAAAGAATCCTAAACAAACAGCTCCAAAAGAAAAAGAAATGAAGCGTGTTCTTCAGGAGCAGGTAAAGCCAAAACAAACAAAAGATCACTAGCCGGTAGATGGACAACCTAATTAACCTACAACAATAAACAACACAACTCTTACCTTACTTCCTAACTAACAAAAAAACAAAACAAACAAACAAACAAACAAACAAACAAACAAAACAAAAAAAAAAAACAGGAGAAAAGAAAAATGGCACCCACTCCCTACTGCTCCAACACTCAACAATGGGCAAACAATTCAAAGCTGTACACTACAGCCACAAGACATTTAAGTTGACCTCGGTTTAAGCTTAACACATCAAAGCTGCCACTACAGCCGTAACAACACATTTAAGCTTCACATACACCAACAAGAGCAACACTCCAAGTCTGGTAACACAACAGTCTCAGGCTCTTGGGAGAAGAACTCTCTCCCAGTCTCTCTCTCCGGCTCTGCTTGAATACTGGATCCTCTTGCCATTGATGAGGAACAGCTGGTAGGTCCCATCACCTAGATGAGGACAGGGAGGAGCACAGGAAATTGGACAAAACATACAACAAAACTACAACTCCCAGCAGGCCGTTGGGTCCATTGGCAGCACACACACTCAATAAATCAATGAGTGACACTTACACATTATAAAACACAAATGCATACGCCCTGGGACGCAACACCAGTCAAATTAAATCATTAAAGGAAAATCCATCTTTCCAGTGCATACACAGAAAGCGGCATCAGATCTGGCATTCACTGTATTTACAATTGCATAAATAAAGCTATGAGATCGTTACAATTATAATATATTATAAAATATAAAAATAATAGATCACAATACTGTAGTTTATAGCCTAGGCTACTATATTTTAATCAAATAAATGCAGTCTGGGGGAGCGCATGAGACTTATTTCAAAAACATAAAAAAATCCAACTGACACACACACACACACACACACACACACACACAAGTTTCAAGTTTTGAAAAAAATACAACAACAAACAGTAATATTGTAAAGTCTTATAACAATTGAATTTAAAATTATATTGGATTATGTAACTGTTCACAAAATTCAGGGTTCAATCGCTTTCTGTTGTTGCATTGAGACTCTGGTAGGGCTTTATTTTGAAATTCTAGTCAGCAAAATAGAGGGAAAACAAACAATATTGACAATATTGGTTATAAAATGTTACTCACCATGTTAATTTATTGTTAATTTGACTGTTTCGTTCCGTTCGCCTTACATACTTGATCATCGTGAGGTAAACATTACCTACGCCAATAGGAGGCGCTTAATAACAGTGACGTACGCCAATAGCAGCTGCAGAGCAGAAGCAATGTGGGAAATGCCGACTGTTTTAAGGAATAAACGCAGAATTTTTTGTTCTTATCGTGTTCAACACAATCTACACTCGATCGCGCGAGGATCTCCATCGTAAAAAATCGCAACTTGAATTTTTTTTTAGTTACCGTCGAAGTGAAAGACGGGTCCAGTCTGTGGTATAAATAGCTGCCGAGCGCCCTTTACTATTGTCGTTGAATGCGGACAGGCAGGAACTCACCCATTGATCGCTAGACGGATCGGCTGATCTGGCTGGGCATACTCCCATCGCAGCGCGACGATCTTTTTGCCTTTTTTTTAATACTACATTTAAATAGTCCAAGTAATGGATACTGTACAACAGTGGTCATATGTTTATTTTGTGTGACATGACACCTATTGGTGTTGCCTATGAACAGTATACACTGAATACACTGTGACAGAGGCAAAAAAAAAAATATATAGAATAATAATAACAACAATAATGATTATGACCACGCATGCAAAACAGAGAGAGAGAAAAGACTACATTCTATAAGAATAATTACACAATACCCACTGTTACCAGTGTTATGATCCCAATTCATGTTCTAGGGGCAAAAGGGAAAGTCACTTTAAAGCAAAAAATGAACAGCGACAAACAAAAGTGAACCTATACTGAGTCCCAGCACACAAAACACAAAGTAAGATTTCCAATACATTTATTTACAATAAGTGATAAATACAGTGCAAAAAGAATCCTAAACAAACAGCTCCAAAAGAAAAAGAAATGAAGCGTGTTCTTCAGGAGCAGGTAAAGCCAAAACAAACAAAAGATCACTAGCCGGTAGATGGACAACCTAATTAACCTACAACAATAAACAACACAACTCTTACCTTACTTCCTAACTAACAAAAAAACAAAACAAACAAACAAACAAACAAACAAACAAACAAACAAAACAAAAAAAAAAAACAGGAGAAAAGAAAAATGGCACCCACTCCCTACTGCTCCAACACTCAACAATGGGCAAACAATTCAAAGCTGTACACTACAGCCACAAGACATTTAAGTTGACCTCGGTTTAAGCTTAACACATCAAAGCTGCCACTACAGCCGTAACAACACATTTAAGCTTCACATACACCAACAAGAGCAACACTCCAAGTCTGGTAACACAACAGTCTCAGGCTCTTGGGAGAAGAACTCTCTCCCAGTCTCTCTCTCCGGCTCTGCTTGAATACTGGATCCTCTTGCCATTGATGAGGAACAGCTGGTAGGTCCCATCACCTAGATGAGGACAGGGAGGAGCACAGGAAATTGGACAAAACATACAACAAAACTACAACTCCCAGCAGGCCGTTGGGTCCATTGGCAGCACACACACTCAATAAATCAATGAGTGACACTTACACATTATAAAACACAAATGCATACGCCCTGGGACGCAACACCAGTCAAATTAAATCATTAAAGGAAAATCCATCTTTCCAGTGCATACACAGAAAGCGGCATCAGATCTGGCATTCACTGTATTTACAATTGCATAAATAAAGCTATGAGATCGTTACAATTATAATATATTATAAAATATAAAAATAATAGATCACAATACTGTAGTTTATAGCCTAGGCTACTATATTTTAATCAAATAAATGCAGTCTGGGGGAGCGCATGAGACTTATTTCAAAAACATAAAAAAATCCAACTGACACACACACACACACACACACACACACACACACACACAAGTTTCAAGTTTTGAAAAAAATACAACAACAAACAGTAATATTGTAAAGTCTTATAACAATTGAATTTAAAATTATATTGGATTATGTAACTGTTCACAAAATTCAGGGTTCAATCGCTTTCTGTTGTTGCATTGAGACTCTGGTAGGGCTTTATTTTGAAATTCTAGTCAGCAAAATAGAGGGAAAACAAACAATATTGACAATATTGGTTATAAAATGTTACTCACCATGTTAATTTATTGTTAATTTGACTGTTTCGTTCCGTTCGCCTTACATACTTGATCATCGTGAGGTAAACATTACCTACGCCAATAGGAGGCGCTTAATAACAGTGACGTACGCCAATAGCAGCTGCAGAGCAGAAGCAATGTGGGAAATGCCGACTGTTTTAAGGAATAAACGCAGAATTTTTTGTTCTTATCGTGTTCAACACAATCTACACTCGATCGCGCGAGGATCTCCATCGTAAAAAATCGCAACTTGAATTTTTTTTTAGTTACCGTCGAAGTGAAAGACGGGTCCAGTCTGTGGTATAAATAGCTGCCGAGCGCCCTTTACTATTGTCGTTGAATGCGGACAGGCAGGAACTCACCCATTGATCGCTAGACGGATCGGCTGATCTGGCTGGGCATACTCCCATCGCAGCGCGACGATCTTTTTGCCTTTTTTTTAATACTACATTTAAATAGTCCAAGTAATGGATACTGTACAACAGTGGTCATATGTTTATTTTGTGTGACATGACACCTATTGGTGTTGCCTATGAACAGTATACACTGAATACACTGTGACAGAGGCAAAAAAAAAAAAATATAGAATAATAATAACAACAATAATGATTATGACCACGCATGCAAAACAGAGAGAGAGAAAAGACTACATTCTATAAGAATAATTACACAATACCCACTGTTACCAGTGTTATGATCCCAATTCATGTTCTAGGGGCAAAAGGGAAAGTCACTTTAAAGCAAAAAATGAACAGCGACAAACAAAAGTGAACCTATACTGAGTCCCAGCACACAAAACACAAAGTAAGATTTCCAATACATTTATTTACAATAAGTGATAAATACAGTGCAAAAAGAATCCTAAACAAACAGCTCCAAAAGAAAAAGAAATGAAGCGTGTTCTTCAGGAGCAGGTAAAGCCAAAACAAACAAAAGATCACTAGCCGGTAGATGGACAACCTAATTAACCTACAACAATAAACAACACAACTCTTACCTTACTTCCTAACTAACAAAAAAACAAAACAAACAAACAAACAAACAAACAAACAAAACAAAAAAAAAAAACAGGAGAAAAGAAAAATGGCACCCACTCCCTACTGCTCCAACACTCAACAATGGGCAAACAATTCAAAGCTGTACACTACAGCCACAAGACATTTAAGTTGACCTCGGTTTAAGCTTAACACATCAAAGCTGCCACTACAGCCGTAACAACACATTTAAGCTTCACATACACCAACAAGAGCAACACTCCAAGTCTGGTAACACAACAGTCTCAGGCTCTTGGGAGAAGAACTCTCTCCCAGTCTCTCTCTCCGGCTCTGCTTGAATACTGGATCCTCTTGCCATTGATGAGGAACAGCTGGTAGGTCCCATCACCTAGATGAGGACAGGGAGGAGCACAGGAAATTGGACAAAACATACAACAAAACTACAACTCCCAGCAGGCCGTTGGGTCCATTGGCAGCACACACACTCAATAAATCAATGAGTGACACTTACACATTATAAAACACAAATGCATACGCCCTGGGACGCAACACCAGTCAAATTAAATCATTAAAGGAAAATCCATCTTTCCAGTGCATACACAGAAAGCGGCATCAGATCTGGCATTCACTGTATTTACAATTGCATAAATAAAGCTATGAGATCGTTACAATTATAATATATTATAAAATATAAAAATAATAGATCACAATACTGTAGTTTATAGCCTAGGCTACTATATTTTAATCAAATAAATGCAGTCTGGGGGAGCGCATGAGACTTATTTCAAAAACATAAAAAAATCCAACTGACACACACACACACACACACACACACACACACAAGTTTCAAGTTTTGAAAAAAATACAACAACAAACAGTAATATTGTAAAGTCTTATAACAATTGAATTTAAAATTATATTGGATTATGTAACTGTTCACAAAATTCAGGGTTCAATCGCTTTCTGTTGTTGCATTGAGACTCTGGTAGGGCTTTATTTTGAAATTCTAGTCAGCAAAATAGAGGGAAAACAAACAATATTGACAATATTGGTTATAAAATGTTACTCACCATGTTAATTTATTGTTAATTTGACTGTTTCGTTCCGTTCGCCTTACATACTTGATCATCGTGAGGTAAACATTACCTACGCCAATAGGAGGCGCTTAATAACAGTGACGTACGCCAATAGCAGCTGCAGAGCAGAAGCAATGTGGGAAATGCCGACTGTTTTAAGGAATAAACGCAGAATTTTTTGTTCTTATCGTGTTCAACACAATCTACACTCGATCGCGCGAGGATCTCCATCGTAAAAAATCGCAACTTGAATTTTTTTTTAGTTACCGTCGAAGTGAAAGACGGGTCCAGTCTGTGGTATAAATAGCTGCCGAGCGCCCTTTACTATTGTCGTTGAATGCGGACAGGCAGGAACTCACCCATTGATCGCTAGACGGATCGGCTGATCTGGCTGGGCATACTCCCATCGCAGCGCGACGATCTTTTTGCCTTTTTTTTAATACTACATTTAAATAGTCCAAGTAATGGATACTGTACAACAGTGGTCATATGTTTATTTTGTGTGACATGACACCTATTGGTGTTGCCTATGAACAGTATACACTGAATACACTGTGACAGAGGCAACAAAAAAAAAAATATAGAATAATAATAACAACAATAATGATTATGACCACGCATGCAAAACAGAGAGAGAGAAAAGACTACATTCTATAAGAATAATTACACAATACCCACTGTTACCAGTGTTATGATCCCAATTCATGTTCTAGGGGCAAAAGGGAAAGTCACTTTAAAGCAAAAAATGAACAGCGACAAACAAAAGTGAACCTATACTGAGTCCCAGCACACAAAACACAAAGTAAGATTTCCAATACATTTATTTACAATAAGTGATAAATACAGTGCAAAAAGAATCCTAAACAAACAGCTCCAAAAGAAAAAGAAATGAAGCGTGTTCTTCAGGAGCAGGTAAAGCCAAAACAAACAAAAGATCACTAGCCGGTAGATGGACAACCTAATTAACCTACAACAATAAACAACACAACTCTTACCTTACTTCCTAACTAACAAAAAAACAAAACAAACAAACAAACAAACAAACAAACAAACAAAACAAAAAAAAAAAACAGGAGAAAAGAAAAATGGCACCCACTCCCTACTGCTCCAACACTCAACAATGGGCAAACAATTCAAAGCTGTACACTACAGCCACAAGACATTTAAGTTGACCTCGGTTTAAGCTTAACACATCAAAGCTGCCACTACAGCCGTAACAACACATTTAAGCTTCACATACACCAACAAGAGCAACACTCCAAGTCTGGTAACACAACAGTCTCAGGCTCTTGGGAGAAGAACTCTCTCCCAGTCTCTCTCTCCGGCTCTGCTTGAATACTGGATCCTCTTGCCATTGATGAGGAACAGCTGGTAGGTCCCATCACCTAGATGAGGACAGGGAGGAGCACAGGAAATTGGACAAAACATACAACAAAACTACAACTCCCAGCAGGCCGTTGGGTCCATTGGCAGCACACACACTCAATAAATCAATGAGTGACACTTACACATTATAAAACACAAATGCATACGCCCTGGGACGCAACACCAGTCAAATTAAATCATTAAAGGAAAATCCATCTTTCCAGTGCATACACAGAAAGCGGCATCAGATCTGGCATTCACTGTATTTACAATTGCATAAATAAAGCTATGAGATCGTTACAATTATAATATATTATAAAATATAAAAATAATAGATCACAATACTGTAGTTTATAGCCTAGGCTACTATATTTTAATCAAATAAATGCAGTCTGGGGGAGCGCATGAGACTTATTTCAAAAACATAAAAAAATCCAACTGACACACACACACACACACACACACACACACACACAAGTTTCAAGTTTTGAAAAAAATACAACAACAAACAGTAATATTGTAAAGTCTTATAACAATTGAATTTAAAATTATATTGGATTATGTAACTGTTCACAAAATTCAGGGTTCAATCGCTTTCTGTTGTTGCATTGAGACTCTGGTAGGGCTTTATTTTGAAATTCTAGTCAGCAAAATAGAGGGAAAACAAACAATATTGACAATATTGGTTATAAAATGTTACTCACCATGTTAATTTATTGTTAATTTGACTGTTTCGTTCCGTTCGCCTTACATACTTGATCATCGTGAGGTAAACATTACCTACGCCAATAGGAGGCGCTTAATAACAGTGACGTACGCCAATAGCAGCTGCAGAGCAGAAGCAATGTGGGAAATGCCGACTGTTTTAAGGAATAAACGCAGAATTTTTTGTTCTTATCGTGTTCAACACAATCTACACTCGATCGCGCGAGGATCTCCATCGTAAAAAATCGCAACTTGAATTTTTTTTTAGTTACCGTCGAAGTGAAAGACGGGTCCAGTCTGTGGTATAAATAGCTGCCGAGCGCCCTTTACTATTGTCGTTGAATGCGGACAGGCAGGAACTCACCCATTGATCGCTAGACGGATCGGCTGATCTGGCTGGGCATACTCCCATCGCAGCGCGACGATCTTTTTGCCTTTTTTTTAATACTACATTTAAATAGTCCAAGTAATGGATACTGTACAACAGTGGTCATATGTTTATTTTGTGTGACATGACACCTATTGGTGTTGCCTATGAACAGTATACACTGAATACACTGTGACAGAGGCAACAAAAAAAAAAATATAGAATAATAATAACAACAATAATGATTATGACCACGCATGCAAAACAGAGAGAGAGAAAAGACTACATTCTATAAGAATAATTACACAATACCCACTGTTACCAGTGTTATGATCCCAATTCATGTTCTAGGGGCAAAAGGGAAAGTCACTTTAAAGCAAAAAATGAACAGCGACAAACAAAAGTGAACCTATACTGAGTCCCAGCACACAAAACACAAAGTAAGATTTCCAATACATTTATTTACAATAAGTGATAAATACAGTGCAAAAAGAATCCTAAACAAACAGCTCCAAAAGAAAAAGAAATGAAGCGTGTTCTTCAGGAGCAGGTAAAGCCAAAACAAACAAAAGATCACTAGCCGGTAGATGGACAACCTAATTAACCTACAACAATAAACAACACAACTCTTACCTTACTTCCTAACTAACAAAAAAACAAAACAAACAAACAAACAAACAAACAAACAAACAAAACAAAAAAAAAAAACAGGAGAAAAGAAAAATGGCACCCACTCCCTACTGCTCCAACACTCAACAATGGGCAAACAATTCAAAGCTGTACACTACAGCCACAAGACATTTAAGTTGACCTCGGTTTAAGCTTAACACATCAAAGCTGCCACTACAGCCGTAACAACACATTTAAGCTTCACATACACCAACAAGAGCAACACTCCAAGTCTGGTAACACAACAGTCTCAGGCTCTTGGGAGAAGAACTCTCTCCCAGTCTCTCTCTCCGGCTCTGCTTGAATACTGGATCCTCTTGCCATTGATGAGGAACAGCTGGTAGGTCCCATCACCTAGATGAGGACAGGGAGGAGCACAGGAAATTGGACAAAACATACAACAAAACTACAACTCCCAGCAGGCCGTTGGGTCCATTGGCAGCACACACACTCAATAAATCAATGAGTGACACTTACACATTATAAAACACAAATGCATACGCCCTGGGACGCAACACCAGTCAAATTAAATCATTAAAGGAAAATCCATCTTTCCAGTGCATACACAGAAAGCGGCATCAGATCTGGCATTCACTGTATTTACAATTGCATAAATAAAGCTATGAGATCGTTACAATTATAATATATTATAAAATATAAAAATAATAGATCACAATACTGTAGTTTATAGCCTAGGCTACTATATTTTAATCAAATAAATGCAGTCTGGGGGAGCGCATGAGACTTATTTCAAAAACATAAAAAAATCCAACTGACACACACACACACACACACACACACACACAAGTTTCAAGTTTTGAAAAAAATACAACAACAAACAGTAATATTGTAAAGTCTTATAACAATTGAATTTAAAATTATATTGGATTATGTAACTGTTCACAAAATTCAGGGTTCAATCGCTTTCTGTTGTTGCATTGAGACTCTGGTAGGGCTTTATTTTGAAATTCTAGTCAGCAAAATAGAGGGAAAACAAACAATATTGACAATATTGGTTATAAAATGTTACTCACCATGTTAATTTATTGTTAATTTGACTGTTTCGTTCCGTTCGCCTTACATACTTGATCATCGTGAGGTAAACATTACCTACGCCAATAGGAGGCGCTTAATAACAGTGACGTACGCCAATAGCAGCTGCAGAGCAGAAGCAATGTGGGAAATGCCGACTGTTTTAAGGAATAAACGCAGAATTTTTTGTTCTTATCGTGTTCAACACAATCTACACTCGATCGCGCGAGGATCTCCATCGTAAAAAATCGCAACTTGAATTTTTTTTTAGTTACCGTCGAAGTGAAAGACGGGTCCAGTCTGTGGTATAAATAGCTGCCGAGCGCCCTTTACTATTGTCGTTGAATGCGGACAGGCAGGAACTCACCCATTGATCGCTAGACGGATCGGCTGATCTGGCTGGGCATACTCCCATCGCAGCGCGACGATCTTTTTGCCTTTTTTTTAATACTACATTTAAATAGTCCAAGTAATGGATACTGTACAACAGTGGTCATATGTTTATTTTGTGTGACATGACACCTATTGGTGTTGCCTATGAACAGTATACACTGAATACACTGTGACAGAGGCAAAAAAAAAAATATATAGAATAATAATAACAACAATAATGATTATGACCACGCATGCAAAACAGAGAGAGAGAAAAGACTACATTCTATAAGAATAATTACACAATACCCACTGTTACCAGTGTTATGATCCCAATTCATGTTCTAGGGGCAAAAGGGAAAGTCACTTTAAAGCAAAAAATGAACAGCGACAAACAAAAGTGAACCTATACTGAGTCCCAGCACACAAAACACAAAGTAAGATTTCCAATACATTTATTTACAATAAGTGATAAATACAGTGCAAAAAGAATCCTAAACAAACAGCTCCAAAAGAAAAAGAAATGAAGCGTGTTCTTCAGGAGCAGGTAAAGCCAAAACAAACAAAAGATCACTAGCCGGTAGATGGACAACCTAATTAACCTACAACAATAAACAACACAACTCTTACCTTACTTCCTAACTAACAAAAAAACAAAACAAACAAACAAACAAACAAACAAAACAAAAAAAAAAAAACAGGAGAAAAGAAAAATGGCACCCACTCCCTACTGCTCCAACACTCAACAATGGGCAAACAATTCAAAGCTGTACACTACAGCCACAAGACATTTAAGTTGACCTCGGTTTAAGCTTAACACATCAAAGCTGCCACTACAGCCGTAACAACACATTTAAGCTTCACATACACCAACAAGAGCAACACTCCAAGTCTGGTAACACAACAGTCTCAGGCTCTTGGGAGAAGAACTCTCTCCCAGTCTCTCTCTCCGGCTCTGCTTGAATACTGGATCCTCTTGCCATTGATGAGGAACAGCTGGTAGGTCCCATCACCTAGATGAGGACAGGGAGGAGCACAGGAAATTGGACAAAACATACAACAAAACTACAACTCCCAGCAGGCCGTTGGGTCCATTGGCAGCACACACACTCAATAAATCAATGAGTGACACTTACACATTATAAAACACAAATGCATACGCCCTGGGACGCAACACCAGTCAAATTAAATCATTAAAGGAAAATCCATCTTTCCAGTGCATACACAGAAAGCGGCATCAGATCTGGCATTCACTGTATTTACAATTGCATAAATAAAGCTATGAGATCGTTACAATTATAATATATTATAAAATATAAAAATAATAGATCACAATACTGTAGTTTATAGCCTAGGCTACTATATTTTAATCAAATAAATGCAGTCTGGGGGAGCGCATGAGACTTATTTCAAAAACATAAAAAAATCCAACTGACACACACACACACACACACACACACACACACAAGTTTCAAGTTTTGAAAAAAATACAACAACAAACAGTAATATTGTAAAGTCTTATAACAATTGAATTTAAAATTATATTGGATTATGTAACTGTTCACAAAATTCAGGGTTCAATCGCTTTCTGTTGTTGCATTGTGAGACTCTGGTAGGGCTTTATTTTGAAATTCTAGTCAGCAAAATAGAGGGAAAACAAACAATATTGACAATATTGGTTATAAAATGTTACTCACCATGTTAATTTATTGTTAATTTGACTGTTTCGTTCCGTTCGCCTTACATACTTGATCATCGTGAGGTAAACATTACCTACGCCAATAGGAGGCGCTTAATAACAGTGACGTACGCCAATAGCAGCTGCAGAGCAGAAGCAATGTGGGAAATGCCGACTGTTTTAAGGAATAAACGCAGAATTTTTTGTTCTTATCGTGTTCAACACAATCTACACTCGATCGCGCGAGGATCTCCATCGTAAAAAATCGCAACTTGAATTTTTTTTTAGTTACCGTCGAAGTGAAAGACGGGTCCAGTCTGTGGTATAAATAGCTGCCGAGCGCCCTTTACTATTGTCGTTGAATGCGGACAGGCAGGAACTCACCCATTGATCGCTAGACGGATCGGCTGATCTGGCTGGGCATACTCCCATCGCAGCGCGACGATCTTTTTGCCTTTTTTTTAATACTACATTTAAATAGTCCAAGTAATGGATACTGTACAACAGTGGTCATATGTTTATTTTGTGTGACATGACACCTATTGGTGTTGCCTATGAACAGTATACACTGAATACACTGTGACAGAGGCAACAAAAAAAAAAATATAGAATAATAATAACAACAATAATGATTATGACCACGCATGCAAAACAGAGAGAGAGAAAAGACTACATTCTATAAGAATAATTACACAATACCCACTGTTACCAGTGTTATGATCCCAATTCATGTTCTAGGGGCAAAAGGGAAAGTCACTTTAAAGCAAAAAATGAACAGCGACAAACAAAAGTGAACCTATACTGAGTCCCAGCACACAAAACACAAAGTAAGATTTCCAATACATTTATTTACAATAAGTGATAAATACAGTGCAAAAAGAATCCTAAACAAACAGCTCCAAAAGAAAAAGAAATGAAGCGTGTTCTTCAGGAGCAGGTAAAGCCAAAACAAACAAAAGATCACTAGCCGGTAGATGGACAACCTAATTAACCTACAACAATAAACAACACAACTCTTACCTTACTTCCTAACTAACAAAAAAACAAAACAAACAAACAAACAAACAAACAAACAAACAAAACAAAAAAAAAAAACAGGAGAAAAGAAAAATGGCACCCACTCCCTACTGCTCCAACACTCAACAATGGGCAAACAATTCAAAGCTGTACACTACAGCCACAAGACATTTAAGTTGACCTCGGTTTAAGCTTAACACATCAAAGCTGCCACTACAGCCGTAACAACACATTTAAGCTTCACATACACCAACAAGAGCAACACTCCAAGTCTGGTAACACAACAGTCTCAGGCTCTTGGGAGAAGAACTCTCTCCCAGTCTCTCTCTCCGGCTCTGCTTGAATACTGGATCCTCTTGCCATTGATGAGGAACAGCTGGTAGGTCCCATCACCTAGATGAGGACAGGGAGGAGCACAGGAAATTGGACAAAACATACAACAAAACTACAACTCCCAGCAGGCCGTTGGGTCCATTGGCAGCACACACACTCAATAAATCAATGAGTGACACTTACACATTATAAAACACAAATGCATACGCCCTGGGACGCAACACCAGTCAAATTAAATCATTAAAGGAAAATCCATCTTTCCAGTGCATACACAGAAAGCGGCATCAGATCTGGCATTCACTGTATTTACAATTGCATAAATAAAGCTATGAGATCGTTACAATTATAATATATTATAAAATATAAAAATAATAGATCACAATACTGTAGTTTATAGCCTAGGCTACTATATTTTAATCAAATAAATGCAGTCTGGGGGAGCGCATGAGACTTATTTCAAAAACATAAAAAAATCCAACTGACACACACACACACACACACACACACACACACACAAGTTTCAAGTTTTGAAAAAAATACAACAACAAACAGTAATATTGTAAAGTCTTATAACAATTGAATTTAAAATTATATTGGATTATGTAACTGTTCACAAAATTCAGGGTTCAATCGCTTTCTGTTGTTGCATTGAGACTCTGGTAGGGCTTTATTTTGAAATTCTAGTCAGCAAAATAGAGGGAAAACAAACAATATTGACAATATTGGTTATAAAATGTTACTCACCATGTTAATTTATTGTTAATTTGACTGTTTCGTTCCGTTCGCCTTACATACTTGATCATCGTGAGGTAAACATTACCTACGCCAATAGGAGGCGCTTAATAACAGTGACGTACGCCAATAGCAGCTGCAGAGCAGAAGCAATGTGGGAAATGCCGACTGTTTTAAGGAATAAACGCAGAATTTTTTGTTCTTATCGTGTTCAACACAATCTACACTCGATCGCGCGAGGATCTCCATCGTAAAAAATCGCAACTTGAATTTTTTTTTAGTTACCGTCGAAGTGAAAGACGGGTCCAGTCTGTGGTATAAATAGCTGCCGAGCGCCCTTTACTATTGTCGTTGAATGCGGACAGGCAGGAACTCACCCATTGATCGCTAGACGGATCGGCTGATCTGGCTGGGCATACTCCCATCGCAGCGCGACGATCTTTTTGCCTTTTTTTTAATACTACATTTAAATAGTCCAAGTAATGGATACTGTACAACAGTGGTCATATGTTTATTTTGTGTGACATGACACCTATTGGTGTTGCCTATGAACAGTATACACTGAATACACTGTGACAGAGGCAAAAAAAAAAATATATAGAATAATAATAACAACAATAATGATTATGACCACGCATGCAAAACAGAGAGAGAGAAAAGACTACATTCTATAAGAATAATTACACAATACCCACTGTTACCAGTGTTATGATCCCAATTCATGTTCTAGGGGCAAAAGGGAAAGTCACTTTAAAGCAAAAAATGAACAGCGACAAACAAAAGTGAACCTATACTGAGTCCCAGCACACAAAACACAAAGTAAGATTTCCAATACATTTATTTACAATAAGTGATAAATACAGTGCAAAAAGAATCCTAAACAAACAGCTCCAAAAGAAAAAGAAATGAAGCGTGTTCTTCAGGAGCAGGTAAAGCCAAAACAAACAAAAGATCACTAGCCGGTAGATGGACAACCTAATTAACCTACAACAATAAACAACACAACTCTTACCTTACTTCCTAACTAACAAAAAAACAAAACAAACAAACAAACAAACAAACAAACAAACAAACAAAAAAAAAAAACAGGAGAAAAGAAAAATGGCACCCACTCCCTACTGCTCCAACACTCAACAATGGGCAAACAATTCAAAGCTGTACACTACAGCCACAAGACATTTAAGTTGACCTCGGTTTAAGCTTAACACATCAAAGCTGCCACTACAGCCGTAACAACACATTTAAGCTTCACATACACCAACAAGAGCAACACTCCAAGTCTGGTAACACAACAGTCTCAGGCTCTTGGGAGAAGAACTCTCTCCCAGTCTCTCTCTCCGGCTCTGCTTGAATACTGGATCCTCTTGCCATTGATGAGGAACAGCTGGTAGGTCCCATCACCTAGATGAGGACAGGGAGGAGCACAGGAAATTGGACAAAACATACAACAAAACTACAACTCCCAGCAGGCCGTTGGGTCCATTGGCAGCACACACACTCAATAAATCAATGAGTGACACTTACACATTATAAAACACAAATGCATACGCCCTGGGACGCAACACCAGTCAAATTAAATCATTAAAGGAAAATCCATCTTTCCAGTGCATACACAGAAAGCGGCATCAGATCTGGCATTCACTGTATTTACAATTGCATAAATAAAGCTATGAGATCGTTACAATTATAATATATTATAAAATATAAAAATAATAGATCACAATACTGTAGTTTATAGCCTAGGCTACTATATTTTAATCAAATAAATGCAGTCTGGGGGAGCGCATGAGACTTATTTCAAAAACATAAAAAAATCCAACTGACACACACACACACACACACACACACACACACACAAGTTTCAAGTTTTGAAAAAAATACAACAACAAACAGTAATATTGTAAAGTCTTATAACAATTGAATTTAAAATTATATTGGATTATGTAACTGTTCACAAAATTCAGGGTTCAATCGCTTTCTGTTGTTGCATTGAGACTCTGGTAGGGCTTTATTTTGAAATTCTAGTCAGCAAAATAGAGGGAAAACAAACAATATTGACAATATTGGTTATAAAATGTTACTCACCATGTTAATTTATTGTTAATTTGACTGTTTCGTTCCGTTCGCCTTACATACTTGATCATCGTGAGGTAAACATTACCTACGCCAATAGGAGGCGCTTAATAACAGTGACGTACGCCAATAGCAGCTGCAGAGCAGAAGCAATGTGGGAAATGCCGACTGTTTTAAGGAATAAACGCAGAATTTTTTGTTCTTATCGTGTTCAACACAATCTACACTCGATCGCGCGAGGATCTCCATCGTAAAAAATCGCAACTTGAATTTTTTTTTAGTTACCGTCGAAGTGAAAGACGGGTCCAGTCTGTGGTATAAATAGCTGCCGAGCGCCCTTTACTATTGTCGTTGAATGCGGACAGGCAGGAACTCACCCATTGATCGCTAGACGGATCGGCTGATCTGGCTGGGCATACTCCCATCGCAGCGCGACGATCTTTTTGCCTTTTTTTTAATACTACATTTAAATAGTCCAAGTAATGGATACTGTACAACAGTGGTCATATGTTTATTTTGTGTGACATGACACCTATTGGTGTTGCCTATGAAACAGTATACACTGAATACACTGTGACAGAGGCAAAAAAAAAAATATATAGAATAATAATAACAACAATAATGATTATGACCACGCATGCAAAACAGAGAGAGAGAAAAGACTACATTCTATAAGAATAATTACACAATACCCACTGTTACCAGTGTTATGATCCCAATTCATGTTCTAGGGGCAAAAGGGAAAGTCACTTTAAAGCAAAAAATGAACAGCGACAAACAAAAGTGAACCTATACTGAGTCCCAGCACACAAAACACAAAGTAAGATTTCCAATACATTTATTTACAATAAGTGATAAATACAGTGCAAAAAGAATCCTAAACAAACAGCTCCAAAAGAAAAAGAAATGAAGCGTGTTCTTCAGGAGCAGGTAAAGCCAAAACAAACAAAAGATCACTAGCCGGTAGATGGACAACCTAATTAACCTACAACAATAAACAACACAACTCTTACCTTACTTCCTAACTAACAAAAAAACAAAACAAACAAACAAACAAACAAACAAACAAACAAAACAAAACAAAAAAAAAAAACAGGAGAAAAGAAAAATGGCACCCACTCCCTACTGCTCCAACACTCAACAATGGGCAAACAATTCAAAGCTGTACACTACAGCCACAAGACATTTAAGTTGACCTCGGTTTAAGCTTAACACATCAAAGCTGCCACTACAGCCGTAACAACACATTTAAGCTTCACATACACCAACAAGAGCAACACTCCAAGTCTGGTAACACAACAGTCTCAGGCTCTTGGGAGAAGAACTCTCTCCCAGTCTCTCTCTCCGGCTCTGCTTGAATACTGGATCCTCTTGCCATTGATGAGGAACAGCTGGTAGGTCCCATCACCTAGATGAGGACAGGGAGGAGCACAGGAAATTGGACAAAACATACAACAAAACTACAACTCCCAGCAGGCCGTTGGGTCCATTGGCAGCACACACACTCAATAAATCAATGAGTGACACTTACACATTATAAAACACAAATGCATACGCCCTGGGACGCAACACCAGTCAAATTAAATCATTAAAGGAAAATCCATCTTTCCAGTGCATACACAGAAAGCGGCATCAGATCTGGCATTCACTGTATTTACAATTGCATAAATAAAGCTATGAGATCGTTACAATTATAATATATTATAAAATATAAAAATAATAGATCACAATACTGTAGTTTATAGCCTAGGCTACTATATTTTAATCAAATAAATGCAGTCTGGGGGAGCGCATGAGACTTATTTCAAAAACATAAAAAAATCCAACTGACACACACACACACACACACACACACACACACACAAGTTTCAAGTTTTGAAAAAAATACAACAACAAACAGTAATATTGTAAAGTCTTATAACAATTGAATTTAAAATTATATTGGATTATGTAACTGTTCACAAAATTCAGGGTTCAATCGCTTTCTGTTGTTGCATTGAGACTCTGGTAGGGCTTTATTTTGAAATTCTAGTCAGCAAAATAGAGGGAAAACAAACAATATTGACAATATTGGTTATAAAATGTTACTCACCATGTTAATTTATTGTTAATTTGACTGTTTCGTTCCGTTCGCCTTACATACTTGATCATCGTGAGGTAAACATTACCTACGCCAATAGGAGGCGCTTAATAACAGTGACGTACGCCAATAGCAGCTGCAGAGCAGAAGCAATGTGGGAAATGCCGACTGTTTTAAGGAATAAACGCAGAATTTTTTGTTCTTATCGTGTTCAACACAATCTACACTCGATCGCGCGAGGATCTCCATCGTAAAAAATCGCAACTTGAATTTTTTTTTAGTTACCGTCGAAGTGAAAGACGGGTCCAGTCTGTGGTATAAATAGCTGCCGAGCGCCCTTTACTATTGTCGTTGAATGCGGACAGGCAGGAACTCACCCATTGATCGCTAGACGGATCGGCTGATCTGGCTGGGCATACTCCCATCGCAGCGCGACGATCTTTTTGCCTTTTTTTTAATACTACATTTAAATAGTCCAAGTAATGGATACTGTACAACAGTGGTCATATGTTTATTTTGTGTGACATGACACCTATTGGTGTTGCCTATGAACAGTATACACTGAATACACTGTGACAGAGGCAAAAAAAAAAAAAATATAGAATAATAATAACAACAATAATGATTATGACCACGCATGCAAAACAGAGAGAGAGAAAAGACTACATTCTATAAGAATAATTACACAATACCCACTGTTACCAGTGTTATGATCCCAATTCATGTTCTAGGGGCAAAAGGGAAAGTCACTTTAAAGCAAAAAATGAACAGCGACAAACAAAAGTGAACCTATACTGAGTCCCAGCACACAAAACACAAAGTAAGATTTCCAATACATTTATTTACAATAAGTGATAAATACAGTGCAAAAAGAATCCTAAACAAACAGCTCCAAAAGAAAAAGAAATGAAGCGTGTTCTTCAGGAGCAGGTAAAGCCAAAACAAACAAAAGATCACTAGCCGGTAGATGGACAACCTAATTAACCTACAACAATAAACAACACAACTCTTACCTTACTTCCTAACTAACAAAAAAACAAAACAAACAAACAAACAAACAAACAAACAAAACAAAAAAAAAAAACAGGAGAAAAGAAAAATGGCACCCACTCCCTACTGCTCCAACACTCAACAATGGGCAAACAATTCAAAGCTGTACACTACAGCCACAAGACATTTAAGTTGACCTCGGTTTAAGCTTAACACATCAAAGCTGCCACTACAGCCGTAACAACACATTTAAGCTTCACATACACCAACAAGAGCAACACTCCAAGTCTGGTAACACAACAGTCTCAGGCTCTTGGGAGAAGAACTCTCTCCCAGTCTCTCTCTCCGGCTCTGCTTGAATACTGGATCCTCTTGCCATTGATGAGGAACAGCTGGTAGGTCCCATCACCTAGATGAGGACAGGGAGGAGCACAGGAAATTGGACAAAACATACAACAAAACTACAACTCCCAGCAGGCCGTTGGGTCCATTGGCAGCACACACACTCAATAAATCAATGAGTGACACTTACACATTATAAAACACAAATGCATACGCCCTGGGACGCAACACCAGTCAAAT
This sequence comes from Leuciscus leuciscus, assembly GCF_965113295.1. Classification (NCBI taxonomy): domain Eukaryota; kingdom Metazoa; phylum Chordata; class Actinopteri; order Cypriniformes; family Leuciscidae; genus Leuciscus; species Leuciscus leuciscus. The sequence continues at coordinate 6,071,268 of NC_138725.1, forward strand.
TAAATCATTAAAGGAAAATCCATCTTTCCAGTGCATACACAGAAAGCGGCATCAGATCTGGCATTCACTGTATTTACAATTGCATAAATAAAGCTATGAGATCGTTACAATTATAATATATTATAAAATATAAAAATAATAGATCACAATACTGTAGTTTATAGCCTAGGCTACTATATTTTAATCAAATAAATGCAGTCTGGGGGAGCGCATGAGACTTATTTCAAAAACATAAAAAAATCCAACTGACACACACACACACACACACACACACACACACAAGTTTCAAGTTTTGAAAAAAATACAACAACAAACAGTAATATTGTAAAGTCTTATAACAATTGAATTTAAAATTATATTGGATTATGTAACTGTTCACAAAATTCAGGGTTCAATCGCTTTCTGTTGTTGCATTGAGACTCTGGTAGGGCTTTATTTTGAAATTCTAGTCAGCAAAATAGAGGGAAAACAAACAATATTGACAATATTGGTTATAAAATGTTACTCACCATGTTAATTTATTGTTAATTTGACTGTTTCGTTCCGTTCGCCTTACATACTTGATCATCGTGAGGTAAACATTACCTACGCCAATAGGAGGCGCTTAATAACAGTGACGTACGCCAATAGCAGCTGCAGAGCAGAAGCAATGTGGGAAATGCCGACTGTTTTAAGGAATAAACGCAGAATTTTTTGTTCTTATCGTGTTCAACACAATCTACACTCGATCGCGCGAGGATCTCCATCGTAAAAAATCGCAACTTGAATTTTTTTTTAGTTACCGTCGAAGTGAAAGACGGGTCCAGTCTGTGGTATAAATAGCTGCCGAGCGCCCTTTACTATTGTCGTTGAATGCGGACAGGCAGGAACTCACCCATTGATCGCTAGACGGATCGGCTGATCTGGCTGGGCATACTCCCATCCCCATCGCAGCGCGACGATCTTTTTGCCTTTTTTTTAATACTACATTTAAATAGTCCAAGTAATGGATACTGTACAACAGTGGTCATATGTTTATTTTGTGTGACATGACACCTATTGGTGTTGCCTATGAACAGTATACACTGAATACACTGTGACAGAGGCAACAAAAAAAAAAATATAGAATAATAATAACAACAATAATGATTATGACCACGCATGCAAAACAGAGAGAGAGAAAAGACTACATTCTATAAGAATAATTACACAATACCCACTGTTACCAGTGTTATGATCCCAATTCATGTTCTAGGGGCAAAAGGGAAAGTCACTTTAAAGCAAAAAATGAACAGCGACAAACAAAAGTGAACCTATACTGAGTCCCAGCACACAAAACACAAAGTAAGATTTCCAATACATTTATTTACAATAAGTGATAAATACAGTGCAAAAAGAATCCTAAACAAACAGCTCCAAAAGAAAAAGAAATGAAGCGTGTTCTTCAGGAGCAGGTAAAGCCAAAACAAACAAAAGATCACTAGCCGGTAGATGGACAACCTAATTAACCTACAACAATAAACAACACAACTCTTACCTTACTTCCTAACTAACAAAAAAACAAAACAAACAAACAAACAAACAAACAAAACAAAAAAAAAAAACAGGAGAAAAGAAAAATGGCACCCACTCCCTACTGCTCCAACACTCAACAATGGGCAAACAATTCAAAGCTGTACACTACAGCCACAAGACATTTAAGTTGACCTCGGTTTAAGCTTAACACATCAAAGCTGCCACTACAGCCGTAACAACACATTTAAGCTTCACATACACCAACAAGAGCAACACTCCAAGTCTGGTAACACAACAGTCTCAGGCTCTTGGGAGAAGAACTCTCTCCCAGTCTCTCTCTCCGGCTCTGCTTGAATACTGGATCCTCTTGCCATTGATGAGGAACAGCTGGTAGGTCCCATCACCTAGATGAGGACAGGGAGGAGCACAGGAAATTGGACAAAACATACAACAAAACTACAACTCCCAGCAGGCCGTTGGGTCCATTGGCAGCACACACACTCAATAAATCAATGAGTGACACTTACACATTATAAAACACAAATGCATACGCCCTGGGACGCAACACCAGTCAAATTAAATCATTAAAGGAAAATCCATCTTTCCAGTGCATACACAGAAAGCGGCATCAGATCTGGCATTCACTGTATTTACAATTGCATAAATAAAGCTATGAGATCGTTACAATTATAATATATTATAAAATATAAAAATAATAGATCACAATACTGTAGTTTATAGCCTAGGCTACTATATTTTAATCAAATAAATGCAGTCTGGGGGAGCGCATGAGACTTATTTCAAAAACATAAAAAAATCCAACTGACACACACACACACACACACACACACACACACAAGTTTCAAGTTTTGAAAAAAATACAACAACAAACAGTAATATTGTAAAGTCTTATAACAATTGAATTTAAAATTATATTGGATTATGTAACTGTTCACAAAATTCAGGGTTCAATCGCTTTCTGTTGTTGCATTGAGACTCTGGTAGGGCTTTATTTTGAAATTCTAGTCAGCAAAATAGAGGGAAAACAAACAATATTGACAATATTGGTTATAAAATGTTACTCACCATGTTAATTTATTGTTAATTTGACTGTTTCGTTCCGTTCGCCTTACATACTTGATCATCGTGAGGTAAACATTACCTACGCCAATAGGAGGCGCTTAATAACAGTGACGTACGCCAATAGCAGCTGCAGAGCAGAAGCAATGTGGGAAATGCCGACTGTTTTAAGGAATAAACGCAGAATTTTTTGTTCTTATCGTGTTCAACACAATCTACACTCGATCGCGCGAGGATCTCCATCGTAAAAAATCGCAACTTGAATTTTTTTTTAGTTACCGTCGAAGTGAAAGACGGGTCCAGTCTGTGGTATAAATAGCTGCCGAGCGCCCTTTACTATTGTCGTTGAATGCGGACAGGCAGGAACTCACCCATTGATCGCTAGACGGATCGGCTGATCTGGCTGGGCATACTCCCATCGCAGCGCGACGATCTTTTTGCCTTTTTTTTAATACTACATTTAAATAGTCCAAGTAATGGATACTGTACAACAGTGGTCATATGTTTATTTTGTGTGACATGACACCTATTGGTGTTGCCTATGAACAGTATACACTGAATACACTGTGACAGAGGCAAAAAAAAAAAAAATATAGAATAATAATAACAACAATAATGATTATGACCACGCATGCAAAACAGAGAGAGAGAAAAGACTACATTCTATAAGAATAATTACACAATACCCACTGTTACCAGTGTTATGATCCCAATTCATGTTCTAGGGGCAAAAGGGAAAGTCACTTTAAAGCAAAAAATGAACAGCGACAAACAAAAGTGAACCTATACTGAGTCCCAGCACACAAAACACAAAGTAAGATTTCCAATACATTTATTTACAATAAGTGATAAATACAGTGCAAAAAGAATCCTAAACAAACAGCTCCAAAAGAAAAAGAAATGAAGCGTGTTCTTCAGGAGCAGGTAAAGCCAAAACAAACAAAAGATCACTAGCCGGTAGATGGACAACCTAATTAACCTACAACAATAAACAACACAACTCTTACCTTACTTCCTAACTAACAAAAAAACAAAACAAACAAACAAACAAACAAACAAACAAACAAAACAAAAAAAAAAAACAGGAGAAAAGAAAAATGGCACCCACTCCCTACTGCTCCAACACTCAACAATGGGCAAACAATTCAAAGCTGTACACTACAGCCACAAGACATTTAAGTTGACCTCGGTTTAAGCTTAACACATCAAAGCTGCCACTACAGCCGTAACAACACATTTAAGCTTCACATACACCAACAAGAGCAACACTCCAAGTCTGGTAACACAACAGTCTCAGGCTCTTGGGAGAAGAACTCTCTCCCAGTCTCTCTCTCCGGCTCTGCTTGAATACTGGATCCTCTTGCCATTGATGAGGAACAGCTGGTAGGTCCCATCACCTAGATGAGGACAGGGAGGAGCAGGGCCGGCCCGCGGCATAGGCGGTATAGGCAAATGCTAGGGGCGCCACTCATCCATAGGGGCGCCAGAATGAGTGAACGAGTGAATTTTTATTTTTATTTTTATTTTTTTACATTTTTATTTTTTTATATATAATACTATTTTAAAACCATTAATTCCAAATACTTCAAAAAAAAAAAAAAAAAAAAAAAGTCCGGCTCACCAATCGTCCCCCGCCCATCGAGTGCTTGAAGTGCGTCAGAAACAGAGCGCGCGCGCGATCAGTTGTTGGTAATTTGTTGTGTAGCACGGCGCACGGCGCACGGCGACTCCGCATCCAATGTAGACAGCACTGCTTTTGTTAACACACAGCTCGTAGAAACGGGCCTGGCAGCTCGCGCCAGTTCTAGACACGGTGAAAGTTTCCTGATTGTGACGGAAGGCCGAATTTACATGACACATTATAAATGAGCATAGTCTGCGATAGATACAGTGCCAAAAAGAAGAGAAGAGGATAAAAGGGGATAAAGACAGAGGTAAAGTGATGTAGTGAATGAACAATTTATGGCATAGGAGTAAGATACTATAATTTCATGGCAGTTATTTTTACCTTAAACTTAATGTTAGCAGTTGTTCTGAGTTCTCCAGAGTCCCCAGACTGTGTGGTTTTGTAACAATCATGTCAGTTTTAAGACGCATTTTTTATTATCACTTTTTTATTAATGTTTTACTCTACAGTTGTGCAGTTGTGGGGATACAGTACAGGCCAAAAGTTTGGAAACATTACTATTTTTAATGTTTTTGAAAAAAGTTTCTTCTGCTCATCAAGCCTGCATTTATTTGATCAAAAATACAGAAAAAATAATAAATATTGTGATATATTATTACAATTTAAAATAATTGGTTTTCAATTTATTATACTTTAAATTATCATTTATTTCTGTGATGCAAAGCTGAATTTTCAGCATCATTACTCCAGTCTTCAGTGTCACATGTGACATCCAGTCTATCACATGATCCTTTAGAAATCATTTTAATATTCTGATTTATTATGCGTGTTGGAAACAGTTCTGCTGCCTAATATATTTGATGAATAAAATGTTAAAAAGAACTGCATTTATTTAAAATAAAATAAAAATATTTTCTAATTATATAAATCATCTTTACGATCACTTTTTATCAATTTAACACATCCTTGCTGAATAAAGTATTGATTTATTTCAACAACAAAAAAACAAAAAAAAAACAACTGACCCCAAATGACTGACCAGTAGTGTATATTGTTGTTACAAAAGATTTCTATTTTTAAAACATTTAAAAAATTTTTTTTTTTACTATTTATTTATCAAAGTATCCTAAAAAAGTATCACAGGTTATGAAAAAATATTAAGCAGCAGAACTGTTTCCAACTTTGATAATGAATCATCATTATCATTTTCTGTACATTTTATGGCATAGTAATGATATTTATTTACAGGTTTATTCAAAATAGCAAAGTTCACATTAAATCTTTATTGTAAATCGTGCTATAAAAGATAATGGGGACTTGACTTGAATGCTATGTAATGCTCTTGGTATTTGTGTTTAGGCTGTGTTATATATATATGCTAAATCATGAACACAATGACGGGGTGAAATGGGCTGTGATGCATGGGGCGCCAGGTAAAATCTTGCCTAGGGCAGCAAATTGGTCAGGGCCGGCCCTGGGGAGGAGCACAGGAAATTGGACAAAACATACAACAAAACTACAACTCCCAGCAGGCCGTTGGGTCCATTGGCAGCACACACACTCAATAAATCAATGAGTGACACTTACACATTATAAAACACAAATGCATACGCCCTGGGACGCAACACCAGTCAAATTAAATCATTAAAGGAAAATCCATCTTTCCAGTGCATACACAGAAAGCGGCATCAGATCTGGCATTCACTGTATTTACAATTGCATAAATAAAGCTATGAGATCGTTACAATTATAATATATTATAAAATATAAAAATAATAGATCACAATACTGTAGTTTATAGCCTAGGCTACTATATTTTAATCAAATAAATGCAGTCTGGGGGAGCGCATGAGACTTATTTCAAAAACATAAAAAAATCCAACTGACACACACACACACACACACACACACACACACAAGTTTCAAGTTTTGAAAAAAATACAACAACAAACAGTAATATTGTAAAGTCTTATAACAATTGAATTTAAAATTATATTGGATTATGTAACTGTTCACAAAATTCAGGGTTCAATCGCTTTCTGTTGTTGCATTGAGACTCTGGTAGGGCTTTATTTTGAAATTCTAGTCAGCAAAATAGAGGGAAAACAAACAATATTGACAATATTGGTTATAAAATGTTACTCACCATGTTAATTTATTGTTAATTTGACTGTTTCGTTCCGTTCGCCTTACATACTTGATCATCGTGAGGTAAACATTACCTACGCCAATAGGAGGCGCTTAATAACAGTGACGTACGCCAATAGCAGCTGCAGAGCAGAAGCAATGTGGGAAATGCCGACTGTTTTAAGGAATAAACGCAGAATTTTTTGTTCTTATCGTGTTCAACACAATCTACACTCGATCGCGCGAGGATCTCCATCGTAAAAAATCGCAACTTGAATTTTTTTTTAGTTACCGTCGAAGTGAAAGACGGGTCCAGTCTGTGGTATAAATAGCTGCCGAGCGCCCTTTACTATTGTCGTTGAATGCGGACAGGCAGGAACTCACCCATTGATCGCTAGACGGATCGGCTGATCTGGCTGGGCATACTCCCATCGCAGCGCGACGATCTTTTTGCCTTTTTTTTAATACTACATTTAAATAGTCCAAGTAATGGATACTGTACAACAGTGGTCATATGTTTATTTTGTGTGACATGACACCTATTGGTGTTGCCTATGAACAGTATACACTGAATACACTGTGACAGAGGCAAAAAAAAAAATATATAGAATAATAATAACAACAATAATGATTATGACCACGCATGCAAAACAGAGAGAGAGAAAAGACTACATTCTATAAGAATAATTACACAATACCCACTGTTACCAGTGTTATGATCCCAATTCATGTTCTAGGGGCAAAAGGGAAAGTCACTTTAAAGCAAAAAATGAACAGCGACAAACAAAAGTGAACCTATACTGAGTCCCAGCACACAAAACACAAAGTAAGATTTCCAATACATTTATTTACAATAAGTGATAAATACAGTGCAAAAAGAATCCTAAACAAACAGCTCCAAAAGAAAAAGAAATGAAGCGTGTTCTTCAGGAGCAGGTAAAGCCAAAACAAACAAAAGATCACTAGCCGGTAGATGGACAACCTAATTAACCTACAACAATAAACAACACAACTCTTACCTTACTTCCTAACTAACAAAAAAACAAAACAAACAAACAAACAAACAAACAAACAAAACAAAAAAAAAAAACAGGAGAAAAGAAAAATGGCACCCACTCCCTACTGCTCCAACACTCAACAATGGGCAAACAATTCAAAGCTGTACACTACAGCCACAAGACATTTAAGTTGACCTCGGTTTAAGCTTAACACATCAAAGCTGCCACTACAGCCGTAACAACACATTTAAGCTTCACATACACCAACAAGAGCAACACTCCAAGTCTGGTAACACAACAGTCTCAGGCTCTTGGGAGAAGAACTCTCTCCCAGTCTCTCTCTCCGGCTCTGCTTGAATACTGGATCCTCTTGCCATTGATGAGGAACAGCTGGTAGGTCCCATCACCTAGATGAGGACAGGGAGGAGCACAGGAAATTGGACAAAACATACAACAAAACTACAACTCCCAGCAGGCCGTTGGGTCCATTGGCAGCACACACACTCAATAAATCAATGAGTGACACTTACACATTATAAAACACAAATGCATACGCCCTGGGACGCAACACCAGTCAAATTAAATCATTAAAGGAAAATCCATCTTTCCAGTGCATACACAGAAAGCGGCATCAGATCTGGCATTCACTGTATTTACAATTGCATAAATAAAGCTATGAGATCGTTACAATTATAATATATTATAAAATATAAAAATAATAGATCACAATACTGTAGTTTATAGCCTAGGCTACTATATTTTAATCAAATAAATGCAGTCTGGGGGAGCGCATGAGACTTATTTCAAAAACATAAAAAAATCCAACTGACACACACACACACACACACACACACACACACAAGTTTCAAGTTTTGAAAAAAATACAACAACAAACAGTAATATTGTAAAGTCTTATAACAATTGAATTTAAAATTATATTGGATTATGTAACTGTTCACAAAATTCAGGGTTCAATCGCTTTCTGTTGTTGCATTGAGACTCTGGTAGGGCTTTATTTTGAAATTCTAGTCAGCAAAATAGAGGGAAAACAAACAATATTGACAATATTGGTTATAAAATGTTACTCACCATGTTAATTTATTGTTAATTTGACTGTTTCGTTCCGTTCGCCTTACATACTTGATCATCGTGAGGTAAACATTACCTACGCCAATAGGAGGCGCTTAATAACAGTGACGTACGCCAATAGCAGCTGCAGAGCAGAAGCAATGTGGGAAATGCCGACGTTTTAAGGAATAAACGCAGAATTTTTTGTTCTTATCGTGTTCAACACAATCTACACTCGATCGCGCGAGGATCTCCATCGTAAAAAATCGCAACTTGAATTTTTTTTTAGTTACCGTCGAAGTGAAAGACGGGTCCAGTCTGTGGTATAAATAGCTGCCGAGCGCCCTTTACTATTGTCGTTGAATGCGGACAGGCAGGAACTCACCCATTGATCGCTAGACGGATCGGCTGATCTGGCTGGGCATACTCCCATCGCAGCGCGACGATCTTTTTGCCTTTTTTTTAATACTACATTTAAATAGTCCAAGTAATGGATACTGTACAACAGTGGTCATATGTTTATTTTGTGTGACATGACACCTATTGGTGTTGCCTATGAACAGTATACACTGAATACACTGTGACAGAGGCAAAAAAAAAAAAAATATAGAATAATAATAACAACAATAATGATTATGACCACGCATGCAAAACAGAGAGAGAGAAAAGACTACATTCTATAAGAATAATTACACAATACCCACTGTTACCAGTGTTATGATCCCAATTCATGTTCTAGGGGCAAAAGGGAAAGTCACTTTAAAGCAAAAAATGAACAGCGACAAACAAAAGTGAACCTATACTGAGTCCCAGCACACAAAACACAAAGTAAGATTTCCAATACATTTATTTACAATAAGTGATAAATACAGTGCAAAAAGAATCCTAAACAAACAGCTCCAAAAGAAAAAGAAATGAAGCGTGTTCTTCAGGAGCAGGTAAAGCCAAAACAAACAAAAGATCACTAGCCGGTAGATGGACAACCTAATTAACCTACAACAATAAACAACACAACTCTTACCTTACTTCCTAACTAACAAAAAAACAAAACAAACAAACAAACAAACAAACAAACAAAACAAAAAAAAAAAACAGGAGAAAAGAAAAATGGCACCCACTCCCTACTGCTCCAACACTCAACAATGGGCAAACAATTCAAAGCTGTACACTACAGCCACAAGACATTTAAGTTGACCTCGGTTTAAGCTTAACACATCAAAGCTGCCACTACAGCCGTAACAACACATTTAAGCTTCACATACACCAACAAGAGCAACACTCCAAGTCTGGTAACACAACAGTCTCAGGCTCTTGGGAGAAGAACTCTCTCCCAGTCTCTCTCTCCGGCTCTGCTTGAATACTGGATCCTCTTGCCATTGATGAGGAACAGCTGGTAGGTCCCATCACCTAGATGAGGACAGGGAGGAGCACAGGAAATTGGACAAAACATACAACAAAACTACAACTCCCAGCAGGCCGTTGGGTCCATTGGCAGCACACACACTCAATAAATCAATGAGTGACACTTACACATTATAAAACACAAATGCATACGCCCTGGGACGCAACACCAGTCAAATTAAATCATTAAAGGAAAATCCATCTTTCCAGTGCATACACAGAAAGCGGCATCAGATCTGGCATTCACTGTATTTACAATTGCATAAATAAAGCTATGAGATCGTTACAATTATAATATATTATAAAATATAAAAATAATAGATCACAATACTGTAGTTTATAGCCTAGGCTACTATATTTTAATCAAATAAATGCAGTCTGGGGGAGCGCATGAGACTTATTTCAAAAACATAAAAAAATCCAACTGACACACACACACACACACACACACACACACACAAGTTTCAAGTTTTGAAAAAAATACAACAACAAACAGTAATATTGTAAAGTCTTATAACAATTGAATTTAAAATTATATTGGATTATGTAACTGTTCACAAAATTCAGGGTTCAATCGCTTTCTGTTGTTGCATTGAGACTCTGGTAGGGCTTTATTTTGAAATTCTAGTCAGCAAAATAGAGGGAAAACAAACAATATTGACAATATTGGTTATAAAATGTTACTCACCATGTTAATTTATTGTTAATTTGACTGTTTCGTTCCGTTCGCCTTACATACTTGATCATCGTGAGGTAAACATTACCTACGCCAATAGGAGGCGCTTAATAACAGTGACGTACGCCAATAGCAGCTGCAGAGCAGAAGCAATGTGGGAAATGCCGACTGTTTTAAGGAATAAACGCAGAATTTTTTGTTCTTATCGTGTTCAACACAATCTACACTCGATCGCGCGAGGATCTCCATCGTAAAAAATCGCAACTTGAATTTTTTTTTAGTTACCGTCGAAGTGAAAGACGGGTCCAGTCTGTGGTATAAATAGCTGCCGAGCGCCCTTTACTATTGTCGTTGAATGCGGACAGGCAGGAACTCACCCATTGATCGCTAGACGGATCGGCTGATCTGGCTGGGCATACTCCCATCGCAGCGCGACGATCTTTTTGCCTTTTTTTTAATACTACATTTAAATAGTCCAAGTAATGGATACTGTACAACAGTGGTCATATGTTTATTTTGTGTGACATGACACCTATTGGTGTTGCCTATGAACAGTATACACTGAATACACTGTGACAGAGGCAAAAAAAAAAAAAATATAGAATAATAATAACAACAATAATGATTATGACCACGCATGCAAAACAGAGAGAGAGAAAAGACTACATTCTATAAGAATAATTACACAATACCCACTGTTACCAGTGTTATGATCCCAATTCATGTTCTAGGGGCAAAAGGGAAAGTCACTTTAAAGCAAAAAATGAACAGCGACAAACAAAAGTGAACCTATACTGAGTCCCAGCACACAAAACACAAAGTAAGATTTCCAATACATTTATTTACAATAAGTGATAAATACAGTGCAAAAAGAATCCTAAACAAACAGCTCCAAAAGAAAAAGAAATGAAGCGTGTTCTTCAGGAGCAGGTAAAGCCAAAACAAACAAAAGATCACTAGCCGGTAGATGGACAACCTAATTAACCTACAACAATAAACAACACAACTCTTACCTTACTTCCTAACTAACAAAAAAACAAAACAAACAAACAAACAAACAAACAAACAAACAAAACAAAAAAAAAAAACAGGAGAAAAGAAAAATGGCACCCACTCCCTACTGCTCCAACACTCAACAATGGGCAAACAATTCAAAGCTGTACACTACAGCCACAAGACATTTAAGTTGACCTCGGTTTAAGCTTAACACATCAAAGCTGCCACTACAGCCGTAACAACACATTTAAGCTTCACATACACCAACAAGAGCAACACTCCAAGTCTGGTAACACAACAGTCTCAGGCTCTTGGGAGAAGAACTCTCTCCCAGTCTCTCTCTCCGGCTCTGCTTGAATACTGGATCCTCTTGCCATTGATGAGGAACAGCTGGTAGGTCCCATCACCTAGATGAGGACAGGGAGGAGCACAGGAAATTGGACAAAACATACAACAAAACTACAACTCCCAGCAGGCCGTTGGGTCCATTGGCAGCACACACACTCAATAAATCAATGAGTGACACTTACACATTATAAAACACAAATGCATACGCCCTGGGACGCAACACCAGTCAAATTAAATCATTAAAGGAAAATCCATCTTTCCAGTGCATACACAGAAAGCGGCATCAGATCTGGCATTCACTGTATTTACAATTGCATAAATAAAGCTATGAGATCGTTACAATTATAATATATTATAAAATATAAAAATAATAGATCACAATACTGTAGTTTATAGCCTAGGCTACTATATTTTAATCAAATAAATGCAGTCTGGGGGAGCGCATGAGACTTATTTCAAAAACATAAAAAAATCCAACTGACACACACACACACACACACACACACACACACAAGTTTCAAGTTTTGAAAAAAATACAACAACAAACAGTAATATTGTAAAGTCTTATAACAATTGAATTTAAAATTATATTGGATTATGTAACTGTTCACAAAATTCAGGGTTCAATCGCTTTCTGTTGTTGCATTGAGACTCTGGTAGGGCTTTATTTTGAAATTCTAGTCAGCAAAATAGAGGGAAAACAAACAATATTGACAATATTGGTTATAAAATGTTACTCACCATGTTAATTTATTGTTAATTTGACTGTTTCGTTCCGTTCGCCTTACATACTTGATCATCGTGAGGTAAACATTACCTACGCCAATAGGAGGCGCTTAATAACAGTGACGTACGCCAATAGCAGCTGCAGAGCAGAAGCAATGTGGGAAATGCCGACTGTTTTAAGGAATAAACGCAGAATTTTTTGTTCTTATCGTGTTCAACACAATCTACACTCGATCGCGCGAGGATCTCCATCGTAAAAAATCGCAACTTGAATTTTTTTTTAGTTACCGTCGAAGTGAAAGACGGGTCCAGTCTGTGGTATAAATAGCTGCCGAGCGCCCTTTACTATTGTCGTTGAATGCGGACAGGCAGGAACTCACCCATTGATCGCTAGACGGATCGGCTGATCTGGCTGGGCATACTCCCATCGCAGCGCGACGATCTTTTTGCCTTTTTTTTAATACTACATTTAAATAGTCCAAGTAATGGATACTGTACAACAGTGGTCATATGTTTATTTTGTGTGACATGACACCTATTGGTGTTGCCTATGAACAGTATACACTGAATACACTGTGACAGAGGCAACAAAAAAAAAAATATAGAATAATAATAACAACAATAATGATTATGACCACGCATGCAAAACAGAGAGAGAGAAAAGACTACATTCTATAAGAATAATTACACAATACCCACTGTTACCAGTGTTATGATCCCAATTCATGTTCTAGGGGCAAAAGGGAAAGTCACTTTAAAGCAAAAAATGAACAGCGACAAACAAAAGTGAACCTATACTGAGTCCCAGCACACAAAACACAAAGTAAGATTTCCAATACATTTATTTACAATAAGTGATAAATACAGTGCAAAAAGAATCCTAAACAAACAGCTCCAAAAGAAAAAGAAATGAAGCGTGTTCTTCAGGAGCAGGTAAAGCCAAAACAAACAAAAGATCACTAGCCGGTAGATGGACAACCTAATTAACCTACAACAATAAACAACACAACTCTTACCTTACTTCCTAACTAACAAAAAAACAAAACAAACAAACAAACAAACAAACAAACAAACAAAACAAAAAAAAAAAACAGGAGAAAAGAAAAATGGCACCCACTCCCTACTGCTCCAACACTCAACAATGGGCAAACAATTCAAAGCTGTACACTACAGCCACAAGACATTTAAGTTGACCTCGGTTTAAGCTTAACACATCAAAGCTGCCACTACAGCCGTAACAACACATTTAAGCTTCACATACACCAACAAGAGCAACACTCCAAGTCTGGTAACACAACAGTCTCAGGCTCTTGGGAGAAGAACTCTCTCCCAGTCTCTCTCTCCGGCTCTGCTTGAATACTGGATCCTCTTGCCATTGATGAGGAACAGCTGGTAGGTCCCATCACCTAGATGAGGACAGGGAGGAGCACAGGAAATTGGACAAAACATACAACAAAACTACAACTCCCAGCAGGCCGTTGGGTCCATTGGCAGCACACACACTCAATAAATCAATGAGTGACACTTACACATTATAAAACACAAATGCATACGCCCTGGGACGCAACACCAGTCAAATTAAATCATTAAAGGAAAATCCATCTTTCCAGTGCATACACAGAAAGCGGCATCAGATCTGGCATTCACTGTATTTACAATTGCATAAATAAAGCTATGAGATCGTTACAATTATAATATATTATAAAATATAAAAATAATAGATCACAATACTGTAGTTTATAGCCTAGGCTACTATATTTTAATCAAATAAATGCAGTCTGGGGGAGCGCATGAGACTTATTTCAAAAACATAAAAAAATCCAACTGACACACACACACACACACACACACACACACACACAAGTTTCAAGTTTTGAAAAAAATACAACAACAAACAGTAATATTGTAAAGTCTTATAACAATTGAATTTAAAATTATATTGGATTATGTAACTGTTCACAAAATTCAGGGTTCAATCGCTTTCTGTTGTTGCATTGAGACTCTGGTAGGGCTTTATTTTGAAATTCTAGTCAGCAAAATAGAGGGAAAACAAACAATATTGACAATATTGGTTATAAAATGTTACTCACCATGTTAATTTATTGTTAATTTGACTGTTTCGTTCCGTTCGCCTTACATACTTGATCATCGTGAGGTAAACATTACCTACGCCAATAGGAGGCGCTTAATAACAGTGACGTACGCCAATAGCAGCTGCAGAGCAGAAGCAATGTGGGAAATGCCGACTGTTTTAAGGAATAAACGCAGAATTTTTTGTTCTTATCGTGTTCAACACAATCTACACTCGATCGCGCGAGGATCTCCATCGTAAAAAATCGCAACTTGAATTTTTTTTTAGTTACCGTCGAAGTGAAAGACGGGTCCAGTCTGTGGTATAAATAGCTGCCGAGCGCCCTTTACTATTGTCGTTGAATGCGGACAGGCAGGAACTCACCCATTGATCGCTAGACGGATCGGCTGATCTGGCTGGGCATACTCCCATCGCAGCGCGACGATCTTTTTGCCTTTTTTTTAATACTACATTTAAATAGTCCAAGTAATGGATACTGTACAACAGTGGTCATATGTTTATTTTGTGTGACATGACACCTATTGGTGTTGCCTATGAACAGTATACACTGAATACACTGTGACAGAGGCAACAAAAAAAAAAATATAGAATAATAATAACAACAATAATGATTATGACCACGCATGCAAAACAGAGAGAGAGAAAAGACTACATTCTATAAGAATAATTACACAATACCCACTGTTACCAGTGTTATGATCCCAATTCATGTTCTAGGGGCAAAAGGGAAAGTCACTTTAAAGCAAAAAATGAACAGCGACAAACAAAAGTGAACCTATACTGAGTCCCAGCACACAAAACACAAAGTAAGATTTCCAATACATTTATTTACAATAAGTGATAAATACAGTGCAAAAAGAATCCTAAACAAACAGCTCCAAAAGAAAAAGAAATGAAGCGTGTTCTTCAGGAGCAGGTAAAGCCAAAACAAACAAAAGATCACTAGCCGGTAGATGGACAACCTAATTAACCTACAACAATAAACAACACAACTCTTACCTTACTTCCTAACTAACAAAAAAACAAAACAAACAAACAAACAAACAAACAAACAAACAAAACAAAAAAAAAAAACAGGAGAAAAGAAAAATGGCACCCACTCCCTACTGCTCCAACACTCAACAATGGGCAAACAATTCAAAGCTGTACACTACAGCCACAAGACATTTAAGTTGACCTCGGTTTAAGCTTAACACATCAAAGCTGCCACTACAGCCGTAACAACACATTTAAGCTTCACATACACCAACAAGAGCAACACTCCAAGTCTGGTAACACAACAGTCTCAGGCTCTTGGGAGAAGAACTCTCTCCCAGTCTCTCTCTCCGGCTCTGCTTGAATACTGGATCCTCTTGCCATTGATGAGGAACAGCTGGTAGGTCCCATCACCTAGATGAGGACAGGGAGGAGCACAGGAAATTGGACAAAACATACAACAAAACTACAACTCCCAGCAGGCCGTTGGGTCCATTGGCAGCACACACACTCAATAAATCAATGAGTGACACTTACACATTATAAAACACAAATGCATACGCCCTGGGACGCAACACCAGTCAAATTAAATCATTAAAGGAAAATCCATC
The DNA here is from genome assembly GCF_965113295.1 of Leuciscus leuciscus. NCBI lineage: Eukaryota > Metazoa > Chordata > Actinopteri > Cypriniformes > Leuciscidae > Leuciscus > Leuciscus leuciscus. Next base: position 6,087,487 of record NC_138725.1, read on the forward strand.
TTTCCAGTGCATACACAGAAAGCGGCATCAGATCTGGCATTCACTGTATTTACAATTGCATAAATAAAGCTATGAGATCGTTACAATTATAATATATTATAAAATATAAAAATAATAGATCACAATACTGTAGTTTATAGCCTAGGCTACTATATTTTAATCAAATAAATGCAGTCTGGGGGAGCGCATGAGACTTATTTCAAAAACATAAAAAAATCCAACTGACACACACACACACACACACACACACACACACACAAGTTTCAAGTTTTGAAAAAAATACAACAACAAACAGTAATATTGTAAAGTCTTATAACAATTGAATTTAAAATTATATTGGATTATGTAACTGTTCACAAAATTCAGGGTTCAATCGCTTTCTGTTGTTGCATTGAGACTCTGGTAGGGCTTTATTTTGAAATTCTAGTCAGCAAAATAGAGGGAAAACAAACAATATTGACAATATTGGTTATAAAATGTTACTCACCATGTTAATTTATTGTTAATTTGACTGTTTCGTTCCGTTCGCCTTACATACTTGATCATCGTGAGGTAAACATTACCTACGCCAATAGGAGGCGCTTAATAACAGTGACGTACGCCAATAGCAGCTGCAGAGCAGAAGCAATGTGGGAAATGCCGACTGTTTTAAGGAATAAACGCAGAATTTTTTGTTCTTATCGTGTTCAACACAATCTACACTCGATCGCGCGAGGATCTCCATCGTAAAAAATCGCAACTTGAATTTTTTTTTAGTTACCGTCGAAGTGAAAGACGGGTCCAGTCTGTGGTATAAATAGCTGCCGAGCGCCCTTTACTATTGTCGTTGAATGCGGACAGGCAGGAACTCACCCATTGATCGCTAGACGGATCGGCTGATCTGGCTGGGCATACTCCCATCGCAGCGCGACGATCTTTTTGCCTTTTTTTTAATACTACATTTAAATAGTCCAAGTAATGGATACTGTACAACAGTGGTCATATGTTTATTTTGTGTGACATGACACCTATTGGTGTTGCCTATGAACAGTATACACTGAATACACTGTGACAGAGGCAACAAAAAAAAAAATATAGAATAATAATAACAACAATAATGATTATGACCACGCATGCAAAACAGAGAGAGAGAAAAGACTACATTCTATAAGAATAATTACACAATACCCACTGTTACCAGTGTTATGATCCCAATTCATGTTCTAGGGGCAAAAGGGAAAGTCACTTTAAAGCAAAAAATGAACAGCGACAAACAAAAGTGAACCTATACTGAGTCCCAGCACACAAAACACAAAGTAAGATTTCCAATACATTTATTTACAATAAGTGATAAATACAGTGCAAAAAGAATCCTAAACAAACAGCTCCAAAAGAAAAAGAAATGAAGCGTGTTCTTCAGGAGCAGGTAAAGCCAAAACAAACAAAAGATCACTAGCCGGTAGATGGACAACCTAATTAACCTACAACAATAAACAACACAACTCTTACCTTACTTCCTAACTAACAAAAAAACAAAACAAACAAACAAACAAACAAACAAACAAACAAAAAAAAAAAAAACAGGAGAAAAGAAAAATGGCACCCACTCCCTACTGCTCCAACACTCAACAATGGGCAAACAATTCAAAGCTGTACACTACAGCCACAAGACATTTAAGTTGACCTCGGTTTAAGCTTCATCAAAGCTGCCACTACAGCCGTAACAACACATTTAAGCTTCACATACACCAACAAGAGCAACACTCCAAGTCTGGTAACACAACAGTCTCAGGCTCTTGGGAGAAGAACTCTCTCCCAGTCTCTCTCTCCGGCTCTGCTTGAATACTGGATCCTCTTGCCATTGATGAGGAACAGCTGGTAGGTCCCATCACCTAGATGAGGACAGGGAGGAGCACAGGAAATTGGACAAAACATACAACAAAACTACAACTCCCAGCAGGCCGTTGGGTCCATTGGCAGCACACACACTCAATAAATCAATGAGTGACACTTACACATTATAAAACACAAATGCATACGCCCTGGGACGCAACACCAGTCAAATTAAATCATTAAAGGAAAATCCATCTTTCCAGTGCATACACAGAAAGCGGCATCAGATCTGGCATTCACTGTATTTACAATTGCATAAATAAAGCTATGAGATCGTTACAATTATAATATATTATAAAATATAAAAATAATAGATCACAATACTGTAGTTTATAGCCTAGGCTACTATATTTTAATCAAATAAATGCAGTCTGGGGGAGCGCATGAGACTTATTTCAAAAACATAAAAAAATCCAACTGACACACACACACACACACACACACACACACACACAAGTTTCAAGTTTTGAAAAAAATACAACAACAAACAGTAATATTGTAAAGTCTTATAACAATTGAATTTAAAATTATATTGGATTATGTAACTGTTCACAAAATTCAGGGTTCAATCGCTTTCTGTTGTTGCATTGAGACTCTGGTAGGGCTTTATTTTGAAATTCTAGTCAGCAAAATAGAGGGAAAACAAACAATATTGACAATATTGGTTATAAAATGTTACTCACCATGTTAATTTATTGTTAATTTGACTGTTTCGTTCCGTTCGCCTTACATACTTGATCATCGTGAGGTAAACATTACCTACGCCAATAGGAGGCGCTTAATAACAGTGACGTACGCCAATAGCAGCTGCAGAGCAGAAGCAATGTGGGAAATGCCGACTGTTTTAAGGAATAAACGCAGAATTTTTTGTTCTTATCGTGTTCAACACAATCTACACTCGATCGCGCGAGGATCTCCATCGTAAAAAATCGCAACTTGAATTTTTTTTTAGTTACCGTCGAAGTGAAAGACGGGTCCAGTCTGTGGTATAAATAGCTGCCGAGCGCCCTTTACTATTGTCGTTGAATGCGGACAGGCAGGAACTCACCCATTGATCGCTAGACGGATCGGCTGATCTGGCTGGGCATACTCCCATCGCAGCGCGACGATCTTTTTGCCTTTTTTTTAATACTACATTTAAATAGTCCAAGTAATGGATACTGTACAACAGTGGTCATATGTTTATTTTGTGTGACATGACACCTATTGGTGTTGCCTATGAACAGTATACACTGAATACACTGTGACAGAGGCAACAAAAAAAAAAATATAGAATAATAATAACAACAATAATGATTATGACCACGCATGCAAAACAGAGAGAGAGAAAAGACTACATTCTATAAGAATAATTACACAATACCCACTGTTACCAGTGTTATGATCCCAATTCATGTTCTAGGGGCAAAAGGGAAAGTCACTTTAAAGCAAAAAATGAACAGCGACAAACAAAAGTGAACCTATACTGAGTCCCAGCACACAAAACACAAAGTAAGATTTCCAATACATTTATTTACAATAAGTGATAAATACAGTGCAAAAAGAATCCTAAACAAACAGCTCCAAAAGAAAAAGAAATGAAGCGTGTTCTTCAGGAGCAGGTAAAGCCAAAACAAACAAAAGATCACTAGCCGGTAGATGGACAACCTAATTAACCTGACAACAATAAACAACACAACTCTTACCTTACTTCCTAACTAACAAAAAAACAAAACAAACAAACAAACAAACAAACAAAACAAAAAAAAAAAACAGGAGAAAAGAAAAATGGCACCCACTCCCTACTGCTCCAACACTCAACAATGGGCAAACAATTCAAAGCTGTACACTACAGCCACAAGACATTTAAGTTGACCTCGGTTTAAGCTTAACACATCAAAGCTGCCACTACAGCCGTAACAACACATTTAAGCTTCACATACACCAACAAGAGCAACACTCCAAGTCTGGTAACACAACAGTCTCAGGCTCTTGGGAGAAGAACTCTCTCCCAGTCTCTCTCTCCGGCTCTGCTTGAATACTGGATCCTCTTGCCATTGATGAGGAACAGCTGGTAGGTCCCATCACCTAGATGAGGACAGGGAGGAGCACAGGAAATTGGACAAAACATACAACAAAACTACAACTCCCAGCAGGCCGTTGGGTCCATTGGCAGCACACACACTCAATAAATCAATGAGTGACACTTACACATTATAAAACACAAATGCATACGCCCTGGGACGCAACACCAGTCAAATTAAATCATTAAAGGAAAATCCATCTTTCCAGTGCATACACAGAAAGCGGCATCAGATCTGGCATTCACTGTATTTACAATTGCATAAATAAAGCTATGAGATCGTTACAATTATAATATATTATAAAATATAAAAATAATAGATCACAATACTGTAGTTTATAGCCTAGGCTACTATATTTTAATCAAATAAATGCAGTCTGGGGGAGCGCATGAGACTTATTTCAAAAACATAAAAAAATCCAACTGACACACACACACACACACACACACACACACACACAGTTTCAAGTTTTGAAAAAAATACAACAACAAACAGTAATATTGTAAAGTCTTATAACAATTGAATTTAAAATTATATTGGATTATGTAACTGTTCACAAAATTCAGGGTTCAATCGCTTTCTGTTGTTGCATTGAGACTCTGGTAGGGCTTTATTTTGAAATTCTAGTCAGCAAAATAGAGGGAAAACAAACAATATTGACAATATTGGTTATAAAATGTTACTCACCATGTTAATTTATTGTTAATTTGACTGTTTCGTTCCGTTCGCCTTACATACTTGATCATCGTGAGGTAAACATTACCTACGCCAATAGGAGGCGCTTAATAACAGTGACGTACGCCAATAGCAGCTGCAGAGCAGAAGCAATGTGGGAAATGCCGACTGTTTTAAGGAATAAACGCAGAATTTTTTGTTCTTATCGTGTTCAACACAATCTACACTCGATCGCGCGAGGATCTCCATCGTAAAAAATCGCAACTTGAATTTTTTTTTAGTTACCGTCGAAGTGAAAGACGGGTCCAGTCTGTGGTATAAATAGCTGCCGAGCGCCCTTTACTATTGTCGTTGAATGCGGACAGGCAGGAACTCACCCATTGATCGCTAGACGGATCGGCTGATCTGGCTGGGCATACTCCCATCGCAGCGCGACGATCTTTTTGCCTTTTTTTTAATACTACATTTAAATAGTCCAAGTAATGGATACTGTACAACAGTGGTCATATGTTTATTTTGTGTGACATGACACCTATTGGTGTTGCCTATGAACAGTATACACTGAATACACTGTGACAGAGGCAACAAAAAAAAAAAAATAGAATAATAATAACAACAATAATGATTATGACCACGCATGCAAAACAGAGAGAGAGAAAAGACTACATTCTATAAGAATAATTACACAATACCCACTGTTACCAGTGTTATGATCCCAATTCATGTTCTAGGGGCAAAAGGGAAAGTCACTTTAAAGCAAAAAATGAACAGCGACAAACAAAAGTGAACCTATACTGAGTCCCAGCACACAAAACACAAAGTAAGATTTCCAATACATTTATTTACAATAAGTGATAAATACAGTGCAAAAAGAATCCTAAACAAACAGCTCCAAAAGAAAAAGAAATGAAGCGTGTTCTTCAGGAGCAGGTAAAGCCAAAACAAACAAAAGATCACTAGCCGGTAGATGGACAACCTAATTAACCTGACAACAATAAACAACACAACTCTTACCTTACTTCCTAACTAACAAAAAAACAAAACAAACAAACAAACAAACAAACAAAACAAAAAAAAAAAACAGGAGAAAAGAGAAAATGGCACCCACTCCCTACTGCTCCAACACTCAACAATGGGCAAACAATTCAAAGCTGTACACTACAGCCACAAGACATTTAAGTTGACCTCGGTTTAAGCTTAACACATCAAAGCTGCCACTACAGCCGTAACAACACATTTAAGCTTCACATACACCAACAAGAGCAACACTCCAAGTCTGGTAACACAACAGTCTCAGGCTCTTGGGAGAAGAACTCTCTCCCAGTCTCTCTCTCCGGCTCTGCTTGAATACTGGATCCTCTTGCCATTGATGAGGAACAGCTGGTAGGTCCCATCACCTAGATGAGGACAGGGAGGAGCACAGGAAATTGGACAAAACATACAACAAAACTACAACTCCCAGCAGGCCGTTGGGTCCATTGGCAGCACACACACTCAATAAATCAATGAGTGACACTTACACATTATAAAACACAAATGCATACGCCCTGGGACGCAACACCAGTCAAATTAAATCATTAAAGGAAAATCCATCTTTCCAGTGCATACACAGAAAGCGGCATCAGATCTGGCATTCACTGTATTTACAATTGCATAAATAAAGCTATGAGATCGTTACAATTATAATATATTATAAAATATAAAAATAATAGATCACAATACTGTAGTTTATAGCCTAGGCTACTATATTTTAATCAAATAAATGCAGTCTGGGGGAGCGCATGAGACTTATTTCAAAAACATAAAAAAATCCAACTGACACACACACACACACACACACACACACACACACAAGTTTCAAGTTTTGAAAAAAATACAACAACAAACAGTAATATTGTAAAGTCTTATAACAATTGAATTTAAAATTATATTGGATTATGTAACTGTTCACAAAATTCAGGGTTCAATCGCTTTCTGTTGTTGCATTGAGACTCTGGTAGGGCTTTATTTTGAAATTCTAGTCAGCAAAATAGAGGGAAAACAAACAATATTGACAATATTGGTTATAAAATGTTACTCACCATGTTAATTTATTGTTAATTTGACTGTTTCGTTCCGTTCGCCTTACATACTTGATCATCGTGAGGTAAACATTACCTACGCCAATAGGAGGCGCTTAATAACAGTGACGTACGCCAATAGCAGCTGCAGAGCAGAAGCAATGTGGGAAATGCCGACTGTTTTAAGGAATAAACGCAGAATTTTTTGTTCTTATCGTGTTCAACACAATCTACACTCGATCGCGCGAGGATCTCCATCGTAAAAAATCGCAACTTGAATTTTTTTTTAGTTACCGTCGAAGTGAAAGACGGGTCCAGTCTGTGGTATAAATAGCTGCCGAGCGCCCTTTACTATTGTCGTTGAATGCGGACAGGCAGGAACTCACCCATTGATCGCTAGACGGATCGGCTGATCTGGCTGGGCATACTCCCATCGCAGCGCGACGATCTTTTTGCCTTTTTTTTAATACTACATTTAAATAGTCCAAGTAATGGATACTGTACAACAGTGGTCATATGTTTATTTTGTGTGACATGACACCTATTCCTATTGGTGTTGCCTATGAACAGTATACACTGAATACACTGTGACAGAGGCAACAAAAAAAAAAATATAGAATAATAATAACAACAATAATGATTATGACCACGCATGCAAAACAGAGAGAGAGAAAAGACTACATTCTATAAGAATAATTACACAATACCCACTGTTACCAGTGTTATGATCCCAATTCATGTTCTAGGGGCAAAAGGGAAAGTCACTTTAAAGCAAAAAATGAACAGCGACAAACAAAAGTGAACCTATACTGAGTCCCAGCACACAAAACACAAAGTAAGATTTCCAATACATTTATTTACAATAAGTGATAAATACAGTGCAAAAAGAATCCTAAACAAACAGCTCCAAAAGAAAAAGAAATGAAGCGTGTTCTTCAGGAGCAGGTAAAGCCAAAACAAACAAAAGATCACTAGCCGGTAGATGGACAACCTAATTAACCTGACAACAATAAACAACACAACTCTTACCTTACTTCCTAACTAACAAAAAAACAAAACAAACAAACAAACAAACAAACAAAACAAAAAAAAAAAACAGGAGAAAAGAAAAATGGCACCCACTCCCTACTGCTCCAACACTCAACAATGGGCAAACAATTCAAAGCTGTACACTACAGCCACAAGACATTTAAGTTGACCTCGGTTTAAGCTTAACACATCAAAGCTGCCACTACAGCCGTAACAACACATTTAAGCTTCACATACACCAACAAGAGCAACACTCCAAGTCTGGTAACACAACAGTCTCAGGCTCTTGGGAGAAGAACTCTCTCCCAGTCTCTCTCTCCGGCTCTGCTTGAATACTGGATCCTCTTGCCATTGATGAGGAACAGCTGGTAGGTCCCATCACCTAGATGAGGACAGGGAGGAGCACAGGAAATTGGACAAAACATACAACAAAACTACAACTCCCAGCAGGCCGTTGGGTCCATTGGCAGCACACACACTCAATAAATCAATGAGTGACACTTACACATTATAAAACACAAATGCATACGCCCTGGGACGCAACACCAGTCAAATTAAATCATTAAAGGAAAATCCATCTTTCCAGTGCATACACAGAAAGCGGCATCAGATCTGGCATTCACTGTATTTACAATTGCATAAATAAAGCTATGAGATCGTTACAATTATAATATATTATAAAATATAAAAATAATAGATCACAATACTGTAGTTTATAGCCTAGGCTACTATATTTTAATCAAATAAATGCAGTCTGGGGGAGCGCATGAGACTTATTTCAAAAACATAAAAAAATCCAACTGACACACACACACACACACACACACACACACACAAGTTTCAAGTTTTGAAAAAAATACAACAACAAACAGTAATATTGTAAAGTCTTATAACAATTGAATTTAAAATTATATTGGATTATGTAACTGTTCACAAAATTCAGGGTTCAATCGCTTTCTGTTGTTGCATTGAGACTCTGGTAGGGCTTTATTTTGAAATTCTAGTCAGCAAAATAGAGGGAAAACAAACAATATTGACAATATTGGTTATAAAATGTTACTCACCATGTTAATTTATTGTTAATTTGACTGTTTCGTTCCGTTCGCCTTACATACTTGATCATCGTGAGGTAAACATTACCTACGCCAATAGGAGGCGCTTAATAACAGTGACGTACGCCAATAGCAGCTGCAGAGCAGAAGCAATGTGGGAAATGCCGACTGTTTTAAGGAATAAACGCAGAATTTTTTGTTCTTATCGTGTTCAACACAATCTACACTCGATCGCGCGAGGATCTCCATCGTAAAAAATCGCAACTTGAATTTTTTTTTAGTTACCGTCGAAGTGAAAGACGGGTCCAGTCTGTGGTATAAATAGCTGCCGAGCGCCCTTTACTATTGTCGTTGAATGCGGACAGGCAGGAACTCACCCATTGATCGCTAGACGGATCGGCTGATCTGGCTGGGCATACTCCCATCGCAGCGCGACGATCTTTTTGCCTTTTTTTTAATACTACATTTAAATAGTCCAAGTAATGGATACTGTACAACAGTGGTCATATGTTTATTTTGTGTGACATGACACCTATTGGTGTTGCCTATGAACAGTATACACTGAATACACTGTGACAGAGGCAAAAAAAAAAAAAATATAGAATAATAATAACAACAATAATGATTATGACCACGCATGCAAAACAGAGAGAGAGAAAAGACTACATTCTATAAGAATAATTACACAATACCCACTGTTACCAGTGTTATGATCCCAATTCATGTTCTAGGGGCAAAAGGGAAAGTCACTTTAAAGCAAAAAATGAACAGCGACAAACAAAAGTGAACCTATACTGAGTCCCAGCACACAAAACACAAAGTAAGATTTCCAATACATTTATTTACAATAAGTGATAAATACAGTGCAAAAAGAATCCTAAACAAACAGCTCCAAAAGAAAAAGAAATGAAGCGTGTTCTTCAGGAGCAGGTAAAGCCAAAACAAACAAAAGATCACTAGCCGGTAGATGGACAACCTAATTAACCTACAACAATAAACAACACAACTCTTACCTTACTTCCTAACTAACAAAAAAACAAAACAAACAAACAAACAAACAAACAAACAAACAAACAAAACAAAAAAAAAAAACAGGAGAAAAGAAAAATGGCACCCACTCCCTACTGCTCCAACACTCAACAATGGGCAAACAATTCAAAGCTGTACACTACAGCCACAAGACATTTAAGTTGACCTCGGTTTAAGCTTAACACATCAAAGCTGCCACTACAGCCGTAACAACACATTTAAGCTTCACATACACCAACAAGAGCAACACTCCAAGTCTGGTAACACAACAGTCTCAGGCTCTTGGGAGAAGAACTCTCTCCCAGTCTCTCTCTCCGGCTCTGCTTGAATACTGGATCCTCTTGCCATTGATGAGGAACAGCTGGTAGGTCCCATCACCTAGATGAGGACAGGGAGGAGCACAGGAAATTGGACAAAACATACAACAAAACTACAACTCCCAGCAGGCCGTTGGGTCCATTGGCAGCACACACACTCAATAAATCAATGAGTGACACTTACACATTATAAAACACAAATGCATACGCCCTGGGACGCAACACCAGTCAAATTAAATCATTAAAGGAAAATCCATCTTTCCAGTGCATACACAGAAAGCGGCATCAGATCTGGCATTCACTGTATTTACAATTGCATAAATAAAGCTATGAGATCGTTACAATTATAATATATTATAAAATATAAAAATAATAGATCACAATACTGTAGTTTATAGCCTAGGCTACTATATTTTAATCAAATAAATGCAGTCTGGGGGAGCGCATGAGACTTATTTCAAAAACATAAAAAAATCCAACTGACACACACACACACACACACACACACACACACACACACACACACACACACACAAGTTTCAAGTTTTGAAAAAAATACAACAACAAACAGTAATATTGTAAAGTCTTATAACAATTGAATTTAAAATTATATTGGATTATGTAACTGTTCACAAAATTCAGGGTTCAATCGCTTTCTGTTGTTGCATTGAGACTCTGGTAGGGCTTTATTTTGAAATTCTAGTCAGCAAAATAGAGGGAAAACAAACAATATTGACAATATTGGTTATAAAATGTTACTCACCATGTTAATTTATTGTTAATTTGACTGTTTCGTTCCGTTCGCCTTACATACTTGATCATCGTGAGGTAAACATTACCTACGCCAATAGGAGGCGCTTAATAACAGTGACGTACGCCAATAGCAGCTGCAGAGCAGAAGCAATGTGGGAAATGCCGACTGTTTTAAGGAATAAACGCAGAATTTTTTGTTCTTATCGTGTTCAACACAATCTACACTCGATCGCGCGAGGATCTCCATCGTAAAAAATCGCAACTTGAATTTTTTTTTAGTTACCGTCGAAGTGAAAGACGGGTCCAGTCTGTGGTATAAATTGCTGCCGAGCGCCCTTTACTATTGTCGTTGAATGCGGACAGGCAGGAACTCACCCATTGATCGCTAGACGGATCGGCTGATCTGGCTGGGCATACTCCCATCGCAGCGCGACGATCTTTTTGGCTTTTTTTTAATACTACATTTAAATAGTCCAAGTAATGGATACTGTACAACAGTGGTCATATGTTTATTTTGTGTGACATGACACCTATTGGTGTTGCCTATGAACAGTATACACTGAATACACTGTGACAGAGGCAAAAAAAAAAAAAATAGAATAATAATAACAACAATAATGATTATGACCACGCATGCAAAACAGAGAGAGAGAAAAGACTACATTCTATAAGAATAATTACACAATACCCACTGTTACCAGTGTTATGATCCCAATTCATGTTCTAGGGGCAAAAGGGAAAGTCACTTTAAAGCAAAAAATGAACAGCGACAAACAAAAGTGAACCTATACTGAGTCCCAGCACACAATACACAAAGTAAGATTTCCAATACATTTATTTACAATAAGTGATAAATACAGTGCAAAAAGAATCCTAAACAAACAGCTCCAAAAGAAAAAGAAATGAAGCGTGTTCTTCAGGAGCAGGTAAAGCCAAAACAAACAAAAGATCACTAGCCGGTAGATGGACAACCTAATTAACCTACAACAATAAACAACACAACTCTTACCTTACTTCCTAACTAACAAAAAAACTAAACAAACAAACAAACAAACAAACAAAAAAAAAAAACAGGAGAAAAGAAAAATGGCACCCACTCCCTACTGCTCCAACACTCAACAATGGGCAAACAATTCAAAGCTGTACACTACAGCCACAAGACATTTAAGTTGACCTCGGTTTAAGCTTAACACATCAAAGCTGCCACTACAGCCGTAACAACACATTTAAGCTTCACATACACCAACAAGAGCAACACTCCAAGTCTGGTAACACAACAGTCTCAGGCTCTTGGGAGAAGAACTCTCTCCCAGTCTCTCTCTCCGGCTCTGCTTGAATACTGGATCCTCTTGCCATTGATGAGGAACAGCTGGTAGGTCCCATCACCTAGATGAGGACAGGGAGGAGCACAGGAAATTGGACAAAACATACAACAAAACTACAACTCCCAGCAGGCAGTTGGGTCCATTGGCAGCACACACACTCAATAAATCAATGAGTGACACTTACACATTATAAAACACAAATGCATACGCCCTGGGACGCAACACCAGTCAAATTAAATCATTAAAGGAAAATCCATCTTTCCAGTGCATACACAGAAAGCGGCATCAGATCTGGCATTCACTGTATTTACAATTGCATAAATAAAGCTATGAGATCGTTACAATTATAATATATTATAAAATATAAAAATAATAGATCACAATACTGTAGTTTATAGCCTAGGCTACTATATTTTAATCAAATAAATGCAGGCTGGGGGAGCGCATGAGACTTATTTCAAAAACATAAAAAAAATCCAACTGACACACACACACACACACACACACACACACACACACACACACACAAATTTCAAGTTTTGAAAAAAATACAACAACAAACAGTAATATTGTAAAGTCTTATAACAATTGAATTTATAATTATATTGGATTATGTAACTGTTCACAAAATTCAGGGTTCAATCGCTTTCTGTTGTTGCATTGAGACTCTGGTAGGGCTTTATTTTGAAATTCTAGTCAGCAAAATAGAGGGAAAACAAACAATATTTACAATATTGGTTATAAAATGTTACTCACCATGTTAATTTATTGTTAATTTGACTGTTTCGTTCCGTTCGCCTTACATACTTGATCATCGTGAGGTAAACATTACCTACGCCAATAGGAGGCGCTTAATAACAGTGACGTACGCCAATAGCAGCTGCAGAGCAGAAGCAATGTGGGAAATGCCGACTGTTTTAAGGAATAAACGCAGAATTTTTTGTTCTTATCGTGTTCAACACAATCTACACTCGATCGCGCGAGGATCTCCATCGTAAAAAATCGCAACTTGAATTTTTTTTTAGTTACCGTCGAAGTGAAAGACGGGTCCAGTCTGTGGTATAAATTGCTGCCGAGCGCCCTGTACTATTGTCGTTGAATGCGGACAGGCAGGAACTCACCCATTGATCGCTAGACGGATCGGCTGATCTGGCTGGGCATACTCCCATCGCAGCGCGACGATCTTTTTGCCTTTTTTTTAATACTACATTTAAATAGTCCAAGTAATGGATACTGTACAACAGTGGTCATATGTTTATTTTGTGTGACATGACACCTATTGGTGTTGCCTATGAACAGTATACACTGAATACACTGTGACAGAGGCAAAAAAAAAAATATAGAATAATAATAACAACAATAATGATTATGACCACGCATGCAAAACAGAGAGAGAGAAAAGACTACATTCTATAAGAATAATTACACAATACCCACTGTTACCAGTGTTATGATCCCAATTCATGTTCTAGGGGCAAAAGGGAAAGTCACTTTAAAGCAAAAAATGAACAGCGACAAACAAAAGTGAACCTATACTGAGTCCCAGCACACAAAACACAAAGTAAGATTTCCAATACATTTATTTACAATAAGTGATAAATACAGTGCAAAAAGAATCCTAAACAAACAGCTCCAAAAGAAAAAGAAATGAAGCGTGTTCTTCAGGAGCAGGTAAAGCCAAAACAAACAAAAGATCACTAGCCGGTAGATGGACAACCTAATTAACCTACAACAATAAACAACACAACTCTTACCTTACTTCCTAACTAACAAAAAAACAAAACAAACAAACAAACAAACAAAAACAAAAAAACAGGAGAAAAGAAAAATGGCACCCACTCCCTACTGCTCCAACACTCAACAATGGGCAAACAATTCAAAGCTGTACACTACAGCCACAAGACATTTAAGTTGACCTCGGTTTAAGCTTAACACATCAAAGCTGCCACTACAGCCGTAACAACACATTTAAGCTTCACATACACCAACAAGAGCAACACTCCAAGTCTGGTAACACAACAGTCTCAGGCTCTTGGGAGAAGAACTCTCTCCCAGTCTCTCTCTCCGGCTCTGCTTGAATACTGGATCCTCTTGCCATTGATGAGGAACAGCTGGTAGGTCCCATCACCTAGATGAGGACAGGGAGGAGCACAGGAAATTGGACAAAACATACAACAAAACTACAACTCCCAGCAGGCCGTTGGGTCCATTGGCAGCACACACACTCAATAAATCAATGAGTGACACTTACACATTATAAAACACAAATGCATACGCCCTGGGACGCAACACCAGTCAAATTAAATCATTAAAGGAAAATCCATCTTTCCAGTGCATACACAGAAAGCGGCATCAGATCTGGCATTCACTGTATTTACAATTGCATAAATAAAGCTATGAGATCGTTACAATTATAATATATTATAAAATATAAAAATAATAGATCACAATACTGTAGTTTATAGCCTAGGCTACTATATTTTAATCAAATAAATGCAGTCTGGGGGAGCGCATGAGACTTATTTCAAAAACATAAAAAAATCCAACTGACACACACACACACACACACACACACACACACACACACACACAAGTTTCAAGTTTTGAAAAAAATACAACAACAAACAGTAATATTGTAAAGTCTTATAACAATTGAATTTATAATTATATTGGATTATGTAACTGTTCACAAAATTCAGGGTTCAATCGCTTTCTGTTGTTGCATTGAGACTCTGGTAGGGCTTTATTTTGAAATTCTAGTCAGCAAAATAGAGGGAAAACAAACAATATTGACAATATTGGTTATAAAATGTTACTCACCATGTTAATTTATTGTTAATTTGACTGTTTCGTTCCGTTCGCCTTACATACTTGATCATCGTGAGGTAAACATTACCTACGCCAATAGGAGGCGCTTAATAACAGTGACGTACGCCAATAGCAGCTGCAGAGCAGAAGCAATGTGGGAAATGCCGACTGTTTTAAGGAATAAACGCAGAATTTTTTGTTCTTATCGTGTTCAACACAATCTACACTCGATCGCGCGAGGATCTCCATCGTAAAAAATCGCAACTTGAATTTTTTTTTAGTTACCGTCGAAGTGAAAGACGGGTCCAGTCTGTGGTATAAATGGCTGCCGAGCGCCCTTTACTATTGTCGTTGAATGCGGACAGGCAGGAACTCACCCATTGATCGCTAGACGGATCGGCTGATCTGGTTGGGCATACTCCCATCGCAACGCGACGATCTTTTTGGCTTTTTTTTTAATACTACATTTAAATAGTCCAAGTAATGGATACTGTACAACAGTGGTCATATGTTTATTTTGTGGGACATGACACCTATTGGTGTTGCCTATGAACAGTATACACTGAATACACTGTGACAGAGGCAAAAAAATATATATAGAATAATAATAACAACAATAATGATTATGACCACGCATGCAAAACAGAGAGAGAGAAAAGACTACATTCTATAAGAATAATTACACAATACCCACTGTTACCAGTGTTATGTTCCCAATTCATGTTCTAGGGGCAAAAGGGAAAGTCACTTTAAAGCAAAAAATGAACAGCGACAAACAAAAGTGAACCTATACTGAGTCCCAGCACACAATACACAAAGTAAGATTTCCAATACATTTATTTACAATAAGTGATAAATACAGTGCAAAAAGAATCCTAAACAAACAGCTCCAAAAGAAAAAGAAATGAAGCGTGTTCTTCAGGAGCAGGTAAAGCCAAAACAAACAAAAGATCACTAGCCGGTAGATGGACAACCTAATTAACCTACAACAATAAACAACACAACTCTTACCTTACTTCCTAACTAACAAAAAAACAAAACAAACAAACAAACAAAAAAAAAAAACAGGAGAAAAGAAAAATGGCACCCACTCCCTACTGCTCCAACACTCAACAATGGGCAAACAATTCAAAGCTGTACACTACAGCCACAAGACATTTAAGTTGACCTCGGTTTAAGCTTAACACATCAAAGCTGCCACTACAGCCGTAACAACACATTTAAGCTTCACATACACCAACAAGAGCAACACTCCAAGTCTGGTAACACAACAGTCTCAGGCTCTTGGGAGAAGAACTCTCTCCCAGTCTCTCTCTCCGGCTCTGCTTGAATACTGGATCCTCTTGCCATTGATGAGGAACAGCTGGTAGGTCCCATCACCTAGATGAGGACAGGGAGGAGCACAGGAAATTGGACAAAACATACAACAAAACTACAACTCCCAGCAGGCCGTTGGGTCCATTGGCAGCACACACACTCAATAAATCAATGAGTGACACTTACACATTATAAAACACAAATGCATACGCCCTGGGACGCAACACCAGTCAAATTAAATCATTAAAGGAAAATCCATCTTTCCAGTGCATACACAGAAAGCGGCATCAGATCTGGCATTCACTGTATTTACAATTGCATAAATAAAGCTATGAGATCGTTACAATTATAATATATTATAAAATATAAAAATAATAGATCACAATACTGTAGTTTATAGCCTAGGCTACTATATTTTAATCAAATAAATGCAGTCTGGGGGAGCGCATGAGACTTATTTCAAAAACATAAAAAAATCCAACTGACACACACACACACACACATATGTCTGGTTTACTATCTTTGTGGGGACTCTCCATAGACTTAATGGTTTTTATACTGTACAAACAGTATATTCTATCTCCTTACACTAACCCTACCCCTAAACCTACCCATCACAGAACACTTTCTGCATTTTTACATTTCCAAAAAAACCTCATTCTGTATGATTTATAAGCTTGTTTACCCATGGGGACCTCTATTTAGGTCCCCACTGTGACACGAGTCCCCATGAGTCTGTGTGCATTCAGGTTGAAGTCCCCACCGGGATAGAAAAACAGGTACACACACACACACACACACACACACACAAGTTTCAAGTTTTGAAAAAAATACAACAACAAACAGTAATATTGTAAAGTCTTATAACAATTGAATTTATAATTATATTGGATTATGTAACTGTTCACAAAATTCAGGGTTCAATCGCTTTCTGTTGTTGCATTGAGACTCTGGTAGGGCTTTATTTTGAAATTCTAGTCAGCAAAATAGAGGGAAAACAAACAATATTGACAATATTGGTTATAAAATGTTACTCACCATGTTAATTTATTGTTAATTTGACTGTTTCGTTCCGTTCGCCTTACATACTTGATCATCGTGAGGTAAACATTACCTACGCCAATAGGAGGCGCTTAATAACAGTGACGTACGCCAATAGCAGCTGCAGAGCAGAAGCAATGTGGGAAATGCCGACTGTTTTAAGGAATAAACGCAGAATTTTTTGTTCTTATCGTGTTCATCACAATCTACACTCGATCGCGCGAGGATCTCCATCGTAAAAAATCGCAACTTGAATTTTTTTTTAGTTACCGTCGAAGTGAAAGACGGGTCCAGTCTGTGGTATAAATGGCTGCCGAGCGCCCTTTACTATTGTCGTTGAATGCGGACAGGCAGGAACTCACCCATTGATCGCTAGACGGATCGGCTAATCTGGCTGGGCATACTCCCATCGCAGCGCGACGATCTTTTTGGCTTTTTTTTTAATACTACATTTAAATAGTCCAAGTAATGGATACTGTACAACAGTGGTCATATGTTTATT